>NC_090443.1:351581302-351727940 GCF_031143425.1 Pleurodeles waltl
TAATCGAAGAAAGTTCGAGTCTTTGGCTGCAACAATGGTTCAAAGTGACAGAAAAGGATGGGAGTTTAGGCTTTCCTGCCCACAGAACATTTTATTAGCAGAGCTTAGAAAATTCGACAAGGGTGTTATACGATTTGAAACCCCCTCCGAGACCAGCACAGTTCGAGGCATTAGCAATCTGGGAATTAGTAGCCAGACAGCAACAGAAGTTTGAGAGGAGAATGAGAAAGGCAGAAAAGACAATAGTAGCGGTTAAATGGGACAGCCATCAGACATTTTGGAGAACTGAGACTTTACAGGGAATTAAGTAGTTTCCTGCAATTACACACAACAGCGAGAGAGAAGAAAGGAAAGCTACCAGAAAGACAAACGGTAGCCCCTTTGAGAGTAGGGAGCGGAGATCAAGGGAGTACAGGAAATCTTTGACACTTAAGGAAGAATTAGATGAAGATGAGTTCATTTTACAGTTACTGAGAAATCGTCCCCCACCATATGTAGCACAAGAGAGCGGTCCGATAACTAGTATAAATCCTTCGGCACCAATTTCGGTTAACATGATGACAAATCCAGTGCAGATCAACTCTAGCATGATACAGAGCCCAATGCAGAGCAGTCTCAATCTGCCTACTACTTCAGTAGCTCAAAATCAGATGCCACAGCCGAACAATCCAAGAATTTATGCACATGTACCCATTGTGGAAAATGCCACAAACCTGATAGTGCCAACAGGACAGGTTTTCCCGAAACCGACATTGGTTCAGAGAGAGCCAACTCCACTCTTACTGCCTCAAGTGCAGTCACAAGCAATGCCAAAATACACTCCTACAGGAACAAATACAGATATGTCCGTACTGACGTGTCAGAATATGGAGGTTATACAATCCCAAAATCTGAATCTTAGGCCAAGTCCAGATGCTGTGTCTGTACCCATCACCATTAGTCCATTCATACCTTTGTTTACCCAGAGAAATGACAGTCAAGTGGACTGGGGCCCTGAGTCAGAATTCAATGAGGGGAGGACTCAATAAAAAGACTCGAATAGTCTCTCCTGTGGGACAGACCTTTGACGGAACAGAATCATTGTTGGACCTTAGTCGATTTGGAGTTTCTCTGAATGATGGGACCATGCCAAACATCAGACATAGCCTGAAGTTACTGACACCGCAGTCTCCAAGCTTAGCTCTACAGCTGTTGCCAAATATTCAGCCCAACAATGTTTCACTGCAAGGTTTGACTACCCAACAATTGACTGAGTGGTTAGATAAGCTGAATACCCCACTGAGGGCTCCTGGGGGAGCGGAGTACTTGAATTACACTAGGCTAGGGAGGGAAACAGGTGAACTCATCGAAGGAATTATGGGTGTGAACGGAATCGAATCATACGCAAAGCAGAATTAAGATGCCTGTGCCCGAGAATTACAATGCAAGCGAGCGATATGCATAAAAAACTAGCAGACATAGTAGAGAAATATGGAATAGAAATAGAGAAAACAAAACATTTGAAGTGGTTAGATTTTGAGACAAAAGATTTTGAACACATGAGATCTGCAGGGATGAAGGCACACCTTAGGGAGTTACTACAAAGCGTCCAGACATGGGGAGCATTAGACAAATGGGAAGGCAGATGGGTAAAAAAAAAGAGAGAAGAAGAAAAAGGATTCTGCAAACCTTACTGCAAATGTGCAGCAGGTCAAGGACCTGGTAAAAATGTTAACAATGAGAGAAATTCCGGGAGGGAATTTTGTCCATGTTCTTTGGATCAGAAGTGACATTTTGTCCTTTACAAATGATTATCCCAGGTTGAGGGGGAAACCAGTAGAATGGTACCAGCAGACAGACAGTTTTGTGAAATGCCTGTGGGAGGATTTGAACACTCTATTAGAGACAGCAGTTCCAGCAGACTTATGGATTGAGTGCAAGAGGAGCGTAGTTTGGCCGACAATGGAACCAGAGAGAGATCCGATTATGGATGCACCATCTCTTGAGGTAAAGAAATATTACTATAAAGTGATTGAATTTCTGAAAATGAGAATTTCACCCAAAAATATTCACTGGCAGAGAATAGACAGGACAGGCCAGGAAGCGAAAGAATCAATACATGCATACTATGAGAGATTGTTGCAGGCATTTAAGCATTACAGTGGTACGGAGACAATTGGGCCGAAAGACATGATTCATTTTGTGTTCAGATTTGTGGAAGGATTGAGACCTGAGATTGGCCAGATGATTAAGAGTCATTTGATTTGCTGGCAAGTAAATCCAATTGATGAGGTATTGCAGTATGCAAAATACTGTAGTGACGAGATTGAGTTGAAACAGAAAAGGATGAAAGAAAAGGCAATGGTGATGCAGATTAGAGTGGTACAAACAGGGATGTAGGGAAATTTTCCTCAGCAGCAGTAACAGCAACAGCAGGGAAATCAGGCGAGAGGTAGGGGTTGCGGAGAAATCGCAAACGGAAACCGTAGTCCCGATTTGGGTACTGTAGTGGTTCAGAACGATGTGCAGGGAATGAAGAGATTGTTGCCATGTCATGTTTGAGGAGGGAACGGACATTGGAAGCGGGAGTGTCCAATGATGGTACAGGAAGGTGTTGTTCAGCAAACTAGTGACATCAATTCGGTCCAAGACTTGAGAAGGCCGAGAATGAGGGGTCATAATCTAAATTTTCAAAGTAATGTGAACCAAATGCAAAATTTCCAACCCATTCTGCAGGCACAGATGCCACGTGTACAGATGACACAGTCACAGCCAATACAACAGTAGGTTCAAATGGTACCTAGACAGCAAATACAAATACCTCACGCCCCAATCAAGAATTAGAAGGTAATGCTTCCTCAACAGGTCACAGGTCAATGGTTTAATCAGAGTAATAACATAGTGTACCAATTCCTGTTACACAGTGAAAATGGAATAAACAATGATTGGATGAGCGAGAGTTCGGATGAAGAGGAATGTGTGCTTGCAGCTTCCTTAGAGGTAGATCAGAAGGGTCCATATGTGAAAGGAAAAGTAATGGGTCATAAAGTTTCATTCTTGGTTGACACAGGAGCTATGCGCTCTACAGTAAGAACTGCAGAAGTTCCAAACTTGTCCCTTTCAGGAAAAACAGTCCAGATTGTAGGAATAGCAAATCAATATTTAACAAATCCAATCACTGAACCGGATCAGGTTAAAATTGGCAACTTTAAAGGATTACACAAATTTGTAGTTTGTGACTCAGGTCCAGTATCCCTAATGGGAAGCGACTTGCTGTGTAAAACCAGATGCTCGATTACTTGCTCAAATGATGGAATTGAGAGGCAGACTGTGCGAAAACGGCTGATTGCAGAGGCCCCTTAACCTTTTGCCCCCATTTTTCACTTTTTGCTGGTGCTTTCCTGACTCTAATGGTACTCTGGTTACTGCTAACCAGTCCCAGAGCCTGTGCTCTGTGTAAAATCAGTATGCAAATTAGGCTAATTATAATAGGCTAAGTCAACTTACCTATAAGTCCCTAGTATATGGTAGGGCATGTAGATTTAGGTGGCGCCCCCATAGGTTCACTGCTGAGGTGCCTAGTGTCATTTTAAAGGCAGGCCACATGCAAATTCGACTTTGGAATTAAAAGTAGTCCCAAAGTCTTAAACTACCTTATTTGTACATATATGTCACCCCTAAGGTGTGCTTTATGTGCCCCTAGGGATGGGTGCCATGTAACTATAAGCAGGGACCTTATAAAAATAGATTTGTAAGCCATGGTGAGGTAAAACATCAAAATCAATTTTTCCCTCATTGTAGTGAATGGCCTTCATAGGCTAGAATAGGGAGACTTTATTTTAATTTTAAGAGTCCCCTTAAGTAACAGATACCACAAGTTTAGTATGAAGTTAATTGTTATAATAAATCCCACAACTTCCAGTTGTTTGATTTAATATAACTTGTTCAGGTAAGGAGTTTTAAACTTTACCTGAAAAGTTGCCAACTTCAGCCCTGCAGTGTTGTTGTTGCGTTGCTCTGATTGACCAGCCTCTGGCAGCCTGGCCAGGCTGCATGGATGAGGTGTGAAGTGGCCTGGCTCAACACAAAGAGATGTGCCTGGGGGAGAAGATCTCCCCTCAGCAGATGGAGATTCGGGAAGGTGGGAGGGCTGCCAAACCGTTTTTCAAAGGCAGGGAAGGACATTTGGAGCAACCCAGAAACACCCTCACTTCCTGCAAACCCAGACACTTGGGTGCCCCTTTGATCATATAAGGAGAGGGCAGAAGAGGGATGTGTTTAGGATTTTTAGCCACACCAGTGGGTGGGCTCAGCCAGATGTAACCTCCAAAAATCACTTTCAGCCATGATGGATTTTTGAGGAATGTTGCTCCCTGGGATTGATTTTTGCCACACTTTCCAGGAAGTGGTCACCACAGGGGAAAGGACCCTGCCCTGATTGGAGAATCAGGACCCCCCCTGTTTTTCACCCAGGAGCAAGGATAAAACTGGCAGACCTGCACCCACACCTCAGATCCCTTTCAGATTCCAACTAGGAAGAACTACAGAAGAAGAAGGACTGCCCTGCTGGACCCCTGACCTGCACCTGGACATTGCACTCTGGAGGACTGCACTAGCTGCAAACTTGGGCTTCACCACACGAAGGACTTTGCCTGGCTTCAATTGGTTCAAGGAGGGACACCCTGTTTGCTTCAGGTGAAAACTTGCGAACCAGAGTCCCCTGCACCAACTCCTGAAGAAACCTACCAGCTGACCCCTGCCCAGTGGCCAAATAGGAGTTTGCGCCAGGAGGATGCTGGGAGTTGTAGTCCGCACCCTCAAGGAGCATCTCAGAGCTTCTGGAACCTTGGGGTGAGCTGTGGACCTTAAAAGACCCTTAAAGGAACATCTGGAAGAAGATCCAGAAGTTTGGAGAACTTTTGAAAAAAAGCTCAATAAAGGGACCGACCTGCCACGGCAACTGTAGCCGGCTTGCCTTAACTGCGACCCGGCCTGACTTGCAGGTTCGTCCCGGTGAAGAAAATCTAGGAAAAAGAGACTAATGGGGTCATTACAGCCCTGGCTGACGGTGTTAAAGTGGCGGTAAGACCGCAAACAGGCCGCGGAAAAAAATGGGAATTATGACCGTGGCGGAAACCGCCAACAAAGACAGCCACTTTAACACTCCGACCGCCACGGCGGTACAGACAAACAGCGCAGCGGTCACCGCCAACAGACAAGCGGAAGACAAACCACCGCCCACAGTATCACAACCTACCAATCCGCCACCTTTTCCGGGGCGGATTCACCGTGGATAAAAACACAGCGTAAACAGCCATTTCAAAGGGAAAACGCTCACCTCTACACACTCCACGAGGAAGGAGAACACCATGGAGCCGGAACTCCAAATACTCCCTGCGATAGTCTTCCTGCTCCTGTACGACCATCATCAACGCCGGCGCCGAAGACAACGGTGAGTACTGCACCTACGACATAGGGGAGGGGGAGGCAAAAGTCAGGGACACACACACGCAACACCCCCACCCCCACCCGACCCTCACCCACTACAACACACACACCAATGCATATCCAAACATTACAGTAACAACCCCCAAACCCCCCGGAAGAATGCAAAGACAAAAGGAAATGAGTGCAACCATTGTAATATATCAAAATACAGTAACCAAATATATATATACAGATAAATATACACATTCAACAAAATATACATCACGATTAGTAGTGCAGGTAATGCACCATTCAATGTCCGTGGACCACTGGGCCCAAAATGCATGGGCGAGGCCCACATCAGATACCTGATCAAAACGGAGAGAACACTGCTGGGGCATCAGATAGAAATACAAGAGCCACCTCAGGGGGAAGGGAAGGGGGGGCACCTCAGCCGGATGACTGCACCACGCCAGATCCACGAGGGGGCTCCATGCCCATTGATGTATCCTGGGGAGTGCCAAGCCACAGTCTCTCAAGTCTTTACAGTGGGTGGGTTGCCCACTGTTCAATCCTGGGGAGTGCAAAGCCACAGTCTCTCAAGTCTCTACAGTGGGTGGTTTGCCCACTGTTCAATGCTGGGGAGTGCAAAGCCACAGGCTCTCAAGTCTCTACAGTGGGTGGTTTGCCCACTGTTCAATCCTGGGGAGTGCAAAGCCACAGTCTTTGAAGTCTCTACAGTGGGTGGTTTGCTCACTGTTCAATCCTGGGGAGTGCAAAGCCACAGTCTCTCAAGTCTCTACATTGGGTGGTTTGCCCACTGTTCAATCCTGGGGAGTGCAAAGCCACAGTCTCTGAAGTCTCTACAGTGGGTGGTTTGCCCACTGTTCAATCCTGGGGAGTGCAAAGCCACAGTCTCTGAAGTCTCTACAGTGGGTGGGTTGCCCACTGGACCATCCTGGGGAGTGCAAAGCCATAGTCTCTCAAGTGGATAACAGTCTCCACTGGTTCTGGAGGGGGACTGGTGCCCAGAGTGCTTCATCCTGGTAAGGACAGACGGAGTGGATGCTGTTCTCCACTGGTTCTGGAGGGGGACTGGTGCCCAGAGTGCTTCATCCTGGTAAGGACAGACGGAGTGGATGCTGTTATCCACTGGTTCTGGAGGGGGACTGTTAAGGACAGACGAAGTGGATGCTGTTCTCCACTGGTTCTGGAGGGGGACTGGTGCCCATAGTGCTTCATTCCTGTTAAGGACAGATGGAGTGGATACTGTTCTCCACTGGTTCTGGAGGGGGACTGGTGCCCAGAGTGCATCACTCTCCCCGTGACAGTCCCAGTTCCGTCACTGCCGCACATTGGCTAGCGGTGCTTGAGTTGGCAGTGCTTGCCCTGTTCAGCGGTGCTTGCCATGGCGGTCTGTGCCCTGTTCAGCAGTGCTTGCCCTATTCAGCAGTGCTTGACTTTGCTGTTTATGACCTGTTCAGCGGTGCGTGCCCTGTTCAGCGGTGCTTGCCATGGCGGTCTGTGCCCTGTTCAGCGGTGCTTGCCATGGCGGTCTGTACCCTGTTCAGCGGTGCTTGCCCAGTTCAGCGGTGCTTGACTTTGCTGTTTATGACCTGTTTAGCGGTGCTTGCCATGTTCAGCAATGCTTGCCATGGCGGTCCTTCATTGCCCAGCGGGGCTGTGACTGCCGGGGCCCTCCTGGGCACTGACTCTGGCGGTGCCCTCCTGGCCAGTGACGATGGCCATCCTGGGCACTGACTCTGGCGGTGGCCTCCTGGCCAGTGATGATGGGACTGGCGGTGGCCTCCTGGGCAGCGGGGATGATGGCGGTCTTTTCCGCCGTGCTGCTCTTCCCAGACTTTGGCGATTTCTTCTGCCCCTTCCCCACCTTGGGAGGAGTCACAGCTGAGTGGACACTCCCCCCGGGACCCTTGTGAGCAGCTTTGCCTGCTGGAGTCTTCCCCCTCTCCCGCCGTGCACTGTCAAACTTCTGGTGCTTCACAGGGGGGGACTGGCTGTGCTGTGGCTCCATGTCACACTGGCTGCCCTGGTGCCCGGTGCACTCCACATACCTCTAACAGGCACCACTGGTACCGGCGATTTTTTGGCTGAGGTGCTAGTATGGGACCTATGAATTGGAGGGGGGGGTGATGGGAAAGAGGTCAAGCTTGCTCAGGAAAAGTTTCTTAGGAACACTGGGACGGGTAGCTGGAGGGGGTCTGGGAGTGGAGGAAGAGGAGGTGGTTGTAGGAGGTGTAACATTTGTGGCTTTGGGTGCAGGTGCATGCGCTGGAGACTGTCGTGAGGTGGTGGCTGTTGGGTGGGTGTGTGCCTGCGTTTGTGTACTTTGGGAGGGGGCGTCACAGACACACTGGGAGAGGACAAAGGGGACGTGTAAATGGGAGTGGGGGTGGTGAGTGCAGGTGAGTGGGGTGTGCTGGTGGGTGTGCTGGTGCGGGACCTAGTGGCTGTAGTGGTAGTGCATGCAGGTGAGAGTGTAGACGACACTGGGAGGGAGGAGGGAGATGACGAGGAGGGGGACACAGTGGAGGTAGTGGATGATGTGTGTGATTCTTGCGTGAGTGCCTGTGGGATGTGTGGTGCTTATGTTTGCCTGAGCTTCCCTTGTATGTTGATGTGTGTGCAGGCTGGTCTGATGGTGTGCTTGGGATAGGCTGGGGTACAGGGGATTGGGTCTGGGTGGAGGAAGTTGGAGGGGGGAGGCAGGAGACAGGGACAATGGCTGCCATCAGTGCTGAGGCCAGAGATTGCAGGGTTCGATGAAGGGCAGCCTGACCAGAATGAATGCCCTCCAGGAATGCATTTGTGTGTTGCAATTCCCTTTCTACACCCTGGATGGCATTCAAAATGGTAGACTGCCCAACAGTGAGTGACCTGAGGAGGTCAATGGCCTCCTCACTGAGGGCAGCAGGGGTGACAGGGGCAGGGGCTGAGGTGCCTGGGGCGAAGGTGATGCCCACCCTCCTGGGTGAGAGGGCACGGGGTGAAGTCTGAGGGGCTGCTGGTAGGGGGGTGGCGGCTGTACCTGTAGAAGTGGGGGGCACAGATTTTGCCGCCACCACAAGGGAGCTCCCATTGGAGGACGAGTCCGTGTCGCTGGTTGCTGATCCTGTGACCGCCGTGAAGCTCCCCTCACCCTCCGTCCCACTGGTGTATTCAGAGTCCGTGGTGTGGCCCTCCATGGCCATGTGGGATGCAGCTCCCTCGTGCTCCAGTGCCACTGTACCTCTGCCTGATGATGCTGATGCACACAAGAACAAGGAGAGCACAAAAAGGGGGTTGGGGGACGACAGAAGAAAGACAGGTTGAGTGCATGGCTTACCGCTACCGTTGGCGGATAATACAGACACAGCAGCCCCCTGCACTACGCCGCGCTGTTGGGCTCTACAGATGCAGTTCCTGGTATATGGCCTCCATGGCTATGGTGGACATCAGCACACATAGATGACAAAGGGGCATGTATACCTGTACTTGGCACTCTACAGAGGTGGGGTGGAGTGCCACATGGCCTGCATTATGGAGGGGCCTAGCCTACGGAACTCGCCCTGGCCTAGGAAAACCCACAGCCCTCCTCCCCCACCCAGACACCTTCACTGTGCGCAAAGTCTGCAGAATGATGTTGTACTCACCCCCTTGTGTCTGCTGTGATGCCCTCAAGCGCCCATCCAACTCAGGGTAGGCCACCGCCAGGACCCGGAACATCAGGGGGGTCATGGTGCGACGGGCACCCCTCCCACGTTGGGAGGCCATCCCCAGCTGAGCCTCCGCCGTCTTCTTGCTCCAGCGGTGAATGTCCTCCCATCTTTTACGGCAGTGGGTGCTCCGTCTCTGGTGGACCCCCAGGCTCCGGACGTCCTTGGCGATTGCACGCCAAATATCCTTCTTCTGGTGGGCGCTGACCTACATGACATGTACAGGGGAAGAAGAGAAGTCATTACCAACTGCACCGTCAAAGTGAGTGGCCCACATCCCTACCCTTGCCATGTGGCACATGCATTCACAGTCCTTCATGCACGCAGAACTCTGCCCCCTTCCTTCTTACAACCAGCCCTCTCCACACAGGCATAACCCATACAACTTGCTCCCTGTGTACTCACCTGTTGGTCTGGAGGACCGTAGAGTAGCGTGTACTGGGGAGGACCCCGTCCATAAGCTTCTCCAACTCCTGTGCAGTGAAGGCAGGGGCCCTTTCCCCAGACGCACAAGCCATTGTCTCTTCCAGACCGAGGTCACAGCAGCACTTGCAGTGTAGGTCCTCTCCTGTCGAAGATCAGGTATCGAGGGATTCAACAGAGAGAAAATGGCGGTCACGTCCACGGTGGTGGCGTCCGCGGCGGTGCGTATCATCACTGCCGGCGCACTTCGTCATTGGCTCCTTGGACCCATAGGGTCCAATGTTAACCAATGCAGCATTGCGCCGCGGTCTTCGGCCGCCTACCGCGACGGTGTACAACGCCAGCGCAGTTACCTCACATCCCATTGTCCCAGTTTAGAGGTCAGGCAGCCGCCATTTCAGGGGCCCACATGGCTTCATTTTCAACTGCGTCACACATACCTAGGCCTGGACTCAACACACATACAGACAATCTTTGGATTATGTTTCGTGTTCTGTGTAGACTGTGGGTACATACCTCTGAGTTGTTTGACTCTGTGGTCGCTGTTGTCCTTCCTAGGCACCGTCAGCTGGGACATGTGAGGAGATGGCGGAATCCTCCGGTGTACCGACCGCTGGTGGACCTGTTGACAATGGAGGAGCGACATTTAATCATCACCTACAGGTTTGACCGTGCCACAATCCAGGAACTGTGTACCCAGTTGGAGCCAGACCTTATGTCACCAATCCGCCATCCCACAGGAATCCCCCCTCAAGTGCAGGTGCTATCAGTGCTCCATTTCCTAGCAAGTGGGTCATTTCAGACAACAGTGGCCATGGCATCAGGGATGTCCCAGCCTATGTTTTCCAACGTGTTGTCCAGAGTGTTGTCTGCCCTGCTGAAACACATGAGGAGCTACATCATTTTCCCTCAGGTGGCGGATTTGGGTACAGTTAAAGGTGACTTCTATGCCCTTGGACATATCCCCAACATCATAGGTGCCATTGATGGGACCCATGTAGCTCTGGTCTTCCCCCACAGGAGTGAACAGGTGTACAGGAACCGGAAGAGTTATCATTCGATGAATGTACAGATGGTATGTTTGGCAGACCAGTACATCTCCCAGGTAAATGCTATGTTCCCTGGCTCAGTGCATGACACCTACATCCTGCGGAATAGCAGCATCCCTTATGTGATGGGTCAACTCCAGAGGCACCGGGTGTGGCTATTAGGGGACTCTGGTTACCCCAACCTGTCATGGCTACTGACCCCAGTGAGGAATCCCAGGACCAGGGCAGAGGAACGCTACAATTAGGCCCATGGGCGGACTAGGAGGGTGATCGAACGCACCTTCGGCCTCCTGAAGGCCAGGTTCAGGTGCCTCCATATGACAGGTGGTTCACTATTCTACTCATCAAGGAAGCTGTGCCAGATCATCATCGCCTGCTGTATGCTTCACAATCTGGCTTTGCGATTCCAGCTGCCTTTTCTGCAGGAGGATGGTCCAGATGACGGTGTTGTGGCAGCTGTGGAGCCTGTGGACAGTGATGAGGAGGAAGCAGAGGAAGAAGACATTGACAACAGGGACTCAGTTATCCAGCAATATTTCCAGTGACACACAGGTGAGAACACATTCCTGCCTACTACAAGTACTTTCACACTTCTAACTCTATCCTGTCTGTCAATTTCAACCAGTATATGGTAACTGAGTTGTACATTTCCATTACGGTTTCACAGGTGTGGTTACCAACGTGTGTCATCTGCTTACATTCCTCATGGACTTGTGATGTGTGACATAGGTATGTTGACATTACATTTGAGAACGGATTTTGTCACTGTCATTGCTAATACACATTTTCAAAATCACAGACTGAGTCCAGATTGTTTTGTGCTTCAAGGGTGTTTATTGAAGTGCTAAATATTGGAGGGGGTGGTAAAATGGTGAGGGGTGATGGTGGAGGAATGTCCATGGCAGAGTCCAGTCTATTAGTCTCACAGGTGCACTGCCCATATGGGCATAGGAAGTGGAGCTGGGGCAGTTCCAATATGGACAGGGTTACAAAGTGGGACAGTGGGATGACAATCAGGGTGGTCTCATTTCTTGACGGGGGTCTTGCCATTGTGCTCTGTCCTGTTCCTGGATCTCAGGGACCGCTTGCGGGGTGGTTCTCCGTCTGCAGGGGGTGGGGTGCTGTTGTGGTGGTCCTGTGGCGGTGCCTCCTGTCCACTAGCGCCGGCGGAGGTGGTGGGCAGTTCATCGTTCATGCTAGTGTCAGGGGCCCCTTGGAGTGCCACGGTGTCCCTCCTGGTGTTCAGTATCTCCTTCAGCACCCCTACGATGGTGCCCAGGGCGGAGCTAGTGGTTCTGAGTTCCTCCCTGAAGCCCAAATACTGTTCCTCCTGCAGGCGCTGTGTCTCCTGAAACTTGGCCAGGACCGTAGCCATCGTGTCCTGGGAGTGGTGGTAGGCTCCCATGATGGAGGAGAGGGCCTCGTGGAGAGTGGGTTCCCTTGGCCTGTCCGCCCCCTGTCACACAGCAGCCCTCCCAGTTCCCCTGTGTTCCTGTGCCTCCGTCCCCTGGACCGTGTGCCCACTACCACTGCCCTCAGGTCCCAGATGTTGTTGGGGTGGTGGGTTATCCTGGGTTCCCTGTAGTGGTGGACACACAGCTGATTGACGTGTCCTGGGGACGGAGGTATGTACCCGCTGGGTGGGTGCTGTGCTGGTGTTACCAGAGGGTGGAAAGTCTGTGGTGGGCTGTGCCTGTGCGAGGGGAACCGACTGTCCCGATGCCCACAATGGTCCGGGCTGGTCATCTGGATCCAGTTGGCCAGAGCTGCTGTCATCACTGTGGTCCTCTTCTGTGGGTGGGGTAGAGATGTCTGAACCCTCCTGTCTGGTGACGTTGGGTAGTGGTCCTGCAGGGGTGTAAAAGCATGATTATTGCATGTGTGTGTGTCATGGTGTGCAATGGGTGGGTGAGCATGTACCCCGGTGCTAGCATTCCTGTGTGTGGGCTTGTGTGATGATGATTGGGGGTTGTTCTGGGTATGTGCAGTGGGCATGCTTTAGTGAGGGTTGTCCATGCTTAGTTGTGTCATGCAGGGCTTGGTGTTGGGATGGGTGGTTTGTGTTATTAGTACATTAGTGAGGAGTTGGAGTGATAGGGGAGGGTGTGAGGGTGGGGGTCTGTGATAGCATGCAGGTAGGGTGGGGATATGATAGTTAAGATTTGACTTACCAGAGTCCATTCCTCCACCGACTCCTCTGAGGCCCTCAGGATGCATAATGGCCAAGACCTGCTCCTCCCATGTTGTCAGTTGTGGGGGAGGAGGTGGGGGTTCGCCGTCAGTCCGCTGTACCGCAATGTTGTGCCTGGAGACCACGGAACGCACCTTCCCCCGTAGGTCGTTCCACCTCTTCCTGATGTTCTCCCGATTTCTTGGGTGTTGTCCCACTGCGTTCACCCTGTCGACTATTCTTCGCCATAGCTCCATCTTCCTAGCTATGGAGGTGTACTGCACCTGTGATCCAAATAACTGTGGCTCTACCCGTACGATTTCCTCCACCATGACCCTGAGCTCCTCCTCCGAGAACCTGGGGTGTCTTTGCCATGCCATAGGGTGGTGTAGGTGATGTGTGGGGTGGTGTATGTGGTGATGAGTGTGGTGATGTGTAGTGGTGTGTGGTGTTTTGTGCGTGGATGTTGTGTGGGTGATGGTGTTGTGTGCCTCTGTGTGGTGGGGTTGTCTATGCTGTGCAGTCTCTCTGTCCTTCGTCAAAATTTTTGGTCGTTGGGGTTTGTGGGGTATGTGGGTGTGTTTTTTATATAGTATTGATTGGGTGGGCGTGGTGTTTGTATGTGTATCAGGTATGTGTATTTTGAATTGTCCAATGTGGTGGTGTTTTGGAGATGTGTGTGTATTTTGAGCGTGTCGGTGTGTACGGCCAATGGAATACCACGGTTGAAAGACCGCTGCGTGGATTCATGGGTCGTGATAGCATGGGCGTGTTTCTGTTGACGTGACGGTGGAGGTTTTGTTTTTGCCAGTTTATCACTGACCTTTGGTGTGGCGGACTTGTGTGGGTGTCTGAATTTCGGCGGATTCCGAGATGTGGGTCATAATAGCTGTGGCGGATTTCCGCGGCCGCGGCAGTGTATTGGCGGTCTTCTGCACGGCGGTAAGCGGCTTTTACCGCCAATGTTGTAATGTCCAACTAAGTCCCAACGTAGGAAGTTGACCGGGACCTCCCAGCCAGTATATCCGAAGAGGGCTCCAAGGACGTCAGATCAAGATTCAGGTTTGCCCCGGTCCAAGGAGTTTCACCTCGAAAAAATTACTAAGTCCGAAGGTAAAAATCTCCACTGAGGGCTCCCGCGATGTGTAACCGAGGAAGAGTTCCAGGAGGTTGGATTTGACTGGGGACTTGGTCCTGCTGAAGAAAATCTCCAGAAAAACGACTAAATCCTAAGGCAAACTTTTGACCGAGGCCTCCCACGGGCTATAGTCGAGCTAGGCTCCATCGCGGTCGGCCTTAAACTTTGACTTTGCCCCAGTCGAGGTGCGACCAGATTGGCACTTTTTGTTTCTATGCGCTAAAAAACATTAATTCTTTA
Source organism: Pleurodeles waltl (assembly GCF_031143425.1). NCBI lineage: Eukaryota > Metazoa > Chordata > Amphibia > Caudata > Salamandridae > Pleurodeles > Pleurodeles waltl. The sequence goes on from NC_090443.1 coordinate 351,595,445, forward strand.
AAAATTCATATCTCTGGTTCCCCTTATCCGATTGTATTCATTATGGTGTCATTTTAAAGATAAAAATAAACTCTATTGTTATAAATTGGTGTTCGATTTGTATTGTGTTTTGTGTTTTACTTATTTACTGTTTTGTGATTTATAAATGCTTTACACATGTGTCTCCTAAGTTAAGCCTTGTTGCTCGTTGCCAAGCTACCAAGGGTTGAGCTAGGTTTAATTTACTGAGACCTAACTGGACCTAAGTGGAGGTTAGTGGCCTATTGCTAAGTGTAGGTACTTACCTGCCCTTACCAATAACCCATTTTCCAATACAGACGAACAGTGAGGATGAGGATGACCTTGCTCCAAAGACAGAGTGTGAGATAAAAAATGTGGAATACCCTCTGATTAGTTTCTTTCTAGTTTTTACAGTAAAAGATCTTCCTTCTGATTTCCAAGAAACAGGTAAAGAGAGAGTGTGGGATATGACAGGGAAAGACACTGGCCTGATAAAGGGAGTTGAGCTGGTTAAAGTTCCAGTAAAGCCGAATGTGATTTTCCCCCCAGATTCCCCAGTATCACATGCCACAGGACATCATTGAAAAGGCCGCTCCCATAATTGCAGAATTTGTGAACCAAGAGGTTTTGATGGAGGTGTTGAGCAGCCAATATAATTCACCGATAATGGGTTTGAGGAAACCCTGTGGGAAAGTTCGGATTGTCCAGGATTTGAGAAAAATAAATTACATTGTGATTAAATATTGCACCGTAGTGCCAAATCCAGCCGTAATTCTGTTTCACATCCTGTGCAATGCTGAATGGTTCACCATCATAGATTTGCCAGAAGCATTCTTTTCTGTGCCTCTTCATGAAGATAGTCAATTTCTCTTCAGTTTCAAATTTTTAGATCGAGTTTACTAGTGGTGTAGAATTCTCCAAGGGTTTTCAGAATCATCTTCCATATTCAACCAGATCTTGAAAAAGATTCTGCAATCATTGGAAATGCCTTTCCAATCGACATTGGTACGATACATTGATGATTTGTTAATTGCATCCAAAACGAAGGAAGAGTGCAAATATGACACGATTGCCTTACTGAACCATTTGGGAAAGAATGGTCATAAAGTGTCCCCACTTAAACTGCAATATTGTCAGAAAGAAGTGACGTATTTGGGTCACCAGATTGAGAAGGGAAGTAGGAAAATATCCAGAGAAAGGGTCTCAGCCATATTGCAGATGAATCCCTCAGCCACATAGAGAGATGTCAGGATGTTTTTAGGGATGGTAGGCTAACGTCGCCAATGGATTCCAAATTTTTTCAGTCATTTCAAAGCCATTGCAGAAGCTGACTCACAAAGAAGTCACTGATCCCCTAGTGTTAGATCAGGCTGTATGAAAGCATTTTCTGAACTGAGAGGAAGTTTGTGTAAAGCTCCGGCTTTGGGAATGCCTGACTATACTAAGCCCTTCATGTTGTTTTGTCATGAGCGTGATGTATGGTCTATGTCTGTCTTGATTCAAGACCATGGAGATGTAAATCACCCAGTAGCATATTTTTCAGCTACTTTGGACCCAGTTGCAGCAGCTCTACCAGGCTGTTTGTGTTTAGTCTCTACGGTTGGACAGAGCCTTGCAGAGTGTGAAGGAAGTGTGATGGGACATCCCCTGACTATTATGGTCCCTCACTCCATTGACGTTTTACTTGCAAGAACAAAAACACAATTCCTGACAGGTGCCAGATTGACTCGCTAGGAGACGAGCATCTTGGGGTCACCTAATGTATCATTGAAAAGATGTACAGTGCTTAACCCAACAACCTTACCATCCCAAATGAAAATGTTGACATTGAAAAATTGGAGGACGTTGAGCATGATTGTCTTGAGGTAGCTGATCTTTGCACAAAACTGAGACCTGAAATTAGAGACACCAGATTGGAAGAAAATGACCAAATTATCCTTGTTGATGGTTCCTGTTTAAGGGACTATACAGGAATATTGAGAGCAGGATATGCTGTGTCCACGATTTCTGGTATACTTGAAGTGTCCTGGCTTCGAGGAGTATACTCCTCACAAGTAGCGGAACTGGTAGCCCTTACTAGAGCATGCCATGTTTTTGCACAGGTTAAAGTTACCATATGTATGGATAGCCAGTATGGATTTGGAATAGTCCATGACAGTTGTGGTCACAGAGAGGGTTTCTGACCTCTTCTGGTTCTACAGTAAGAAATGGTGAGAGAATCCAAGAGTTGTTGCAAGCTATCCAAATGCCTGAGAAGATTGCCATGTTGAAATGCAGTGCACATCTGAAATCGCAAGATTTTGTGTCAATGGGAAATGGATATGCAGATCAAGTAGCACGATTTTGCGCATTGAACTGTATATCGTTCAAGGGTAAGTGGAAATATTTACCTGAAGAAGATGAGACATGTCCAAGCTATACATTACATGTTATAGATAGGTTGAAAGAGCTGAGAACATTGCAAAATAATGTTGACAGGGAGGAAAAATGGTAATAGGTCAAAATGAAATGTGTACAGCAACAGGATGAACTGTGGGTTTTGGAAGAGGGCCAATTGGTTTTACGGAACAGTTTATTGACTCAAATGTCTAGATATTATCATGGCCAAGAACATGTTGGGAGAGATGCCATGATTTGACTGTTCAAACAGAATTGGTTCAATCCAAAATTTAGACAGGTTGCTGAAGTAGTTTGCCATTGTTGCGTCATTTGTCAAGTAATGAACGCAGGTAAAGGGACAATGGTCAATTTGAGCCACATTGGAAGAGCGGGAGGTCCACTCAGCAGAATGCAGATGGATTTTATTGAGATGCCTGTGTGTGGAGGATTGAGATACTTGTTGGTGATTGTCTGCATTTTTAATCACTGGATTGAGGCTTACCCTACAAGAAGAAATGACAGTCTTACAGTAGAGGAAATTACTGCTTAGGGAACTGATACCACATTTTGGGTTTCCAATCACTTTAGAATCAGATAGAGGAAGTAACTTCAACAAGGAAGTAATTAAATTATTATGTGCAGCCTTAAACATTGAGCAGAAGTTACATTGTAATTACCGCCCTGAAGCATCAGGACTTGTGGAACAGATGTATTGTACCTTTAAATCAAGAATGGCGAAAATGTGCACGTCCATAAATCTGAAATGGCCAGACGCACTACCATTAGTTCTGATGACAATGAGAAACGCACCCGACAGAAAGACAGAATTGTCACTGCATGAGAACCTCATGGGCAGAGCGATGAGTTTGCCAGCGGTTCCTGAAAATGCTCTTGTGAACATGACAGATGATATGGTGTTGGACTACTGCAACGGTTTGGCTGATGTGGTTCGCTCTTTCTCTCATCAGGTGGAAGCTACCACACTGCAACCGTGCCAAGATCAAGGACACAACCTGAGAGCTGGTGACTGGGTTGTAATCAGAAAACACGTGAAGAAGATATGTTTGGAGCCTCGGTGGAAAGGCCCTTTCCAGGTAGTTTTGATCACTACCACAGCTGTAAAGTGCACTGAAGTTCCGAATTGGATCCACGCAAACCATACAAGGAAAGTGGCATGCCCTTTGGACAACAAAAAAGAGTTGTTGAGAGTACCAACAACGACCAGGCCAACCTCAGAGCCGGAAAGAGGAGAAAGAGGAACTGAGACCAGATCTGAGCAAATTGAGAATGGTTCAGCTACTCCTGTGAGAGACGAAGGAGAAGACCTACCAGAGAGTGACAGTGAACAAATCTCAATTGAGACCGAAATAGAGTCTAGTCAGAGGAGGGCTCTCCCAGAAGTAGACGATCTTGAGAGACAAACAGAGCAAACGACAGGCCCGCGGGGGAAGGAGTTGAGGCGGATCAAAGCCAGTGTGGTCTGACTCCTCCTGAACCAGTTGCAGGTCTGTCAAGAGAAAGTCCTGTAGAGCAAGAAGAATTTACAAGTTCATCACTGAAAAGAGCATTGATGAAGGGTCCACTGAAAAGAGATAAGTGGCCGGAGTCACAAGCAAAGAGAAAGGAAGCAGTTGGTGTGACAACAATTGAGGAGGAAGTAGATACGATAAGGACAGAAGATCTAAGTGAATGAGAATTGAATGGAAAGTTGAAAAGAAATAGAATAGCAAGTCAAAGGTACGCAGGTCCTGAGTGGACGTATGCAACAACAAGTGAATGGCAAAGAGAAGTTTTGTCTTTTTGTTTTGATTGAGACATTCCAGGTCAACATTTTGGCAATTGAAGGAAATCAAGGAACTGAAGGGTTGAAACTACAAATTGAGAAACCTACTAAGAAAAAAAGACTGTTGAAAGTAACAGGAAAAGGCTTTGATAACCTGATTTGACAAAATATATTGATTGAACAAGCTGCTAAGCCGATTTTGACTGCTTTTGACTAAAGGGTCCTGGAAGTAAGACTGATAGCTGTAAGTAACTGATGAAAGAAGATTGAAGATTTTGTTTTAGATTTTTGCTGCATAGCTATTATTTTTCTCTTCTACTTTATGATTCTTTATAGATCCTGAGTAACATTAGCCAGCAGGGTGGGAAGACTTGGTGCAGTAAATATTTGGGGATTGGTTTGGCGATTGTGTGCGTGACATTGTGCCTGGTACTCATTGTGGGAATGACTGTTCTTGACCGTACATCAGCCTTAGAGACAACAATCGCACTCACAGAAATAGAGCAATTCAGGTCAGATGAGAAGTATCTGCACGTAGACTATTCACAACGCGAACCTTCTTCTAATGTTTTCTATCACTTATTGAGAGAGTATGTTTAGACCAAGGATGCGAGAAATTGTTATCTATGCACGCAGATTCCTTCATCAGTTGAAGAAGGAGTTACCTATCATAGTTTGCCCTTCACTTATGGGATAAGTTGTAGTCTGTTACTAACAAGATTCTATAACCAGGGGTACATCCAGTATTTCTATTCTAACAACAACGTTGTGTTTTCGCTTGTCCCCATAATTAAGCACTTGAGTAGAGTAGCTAAGCAGAACAATATAGGATTAGTGAGAGGATTCTTTGAGCCTACATTAACTTTTGGCACAGCATATGCTCACAAAAATAACTTGACATGCTTGCTTACACCATTAGAAAAGAGCTTCTTAGATCAGACAGATGACAGGACAAAGGCATTAAAGGAGAAGTTAGAAAAGGGTTTAGAGAAAAGGACTTTTAGAAATTATTATGCATTTAGCTAAATAAAAACGCAAGGGAAGTTAGCCTTAGATGCACAACACATAGGAAAGCTTTGTATATATAAGCCTAAATCTAGTACTGATACGTAGTTTGTGGGAACGAGTGAGAGTAGACGTGTTTTTGTTTCAGAGTAAATGGACATTTATGTTGAATGGACAGGATCCAGCGATTCCTGGAATTTTCTACATCTGTTGACCAAATGTTTATAACCGTCTTCCTAGAGGATGATATGGCACATGATACTTGGGGATAGTTTTTGTAGGAGGCTGGCATGGCTTGTAGTGGATGCCAATGGTACTTACAGCTTATGCCAGGTCCAGTTATCCCTTATTGTAGAGTGTACTAGTGTTCTAGCAGCTTAGGCTGATAGAGGTAGCTATAGCAGAGCAGCCAAGGCTGAACTAGGAGACATGCAAAGCCCATGCAATACCACTTGTGTCATATAGGTATATCATAAGAAAAACAATACTCATAGGGGGTCATTCCAACCCTGGCGGTCATCGACCGCCAGAGTGGAGGACCACGGAAGCACCGCCAACAGGCTGGCGGTGCTTCCCTGCCCATTCTGACCGCGGCGGTAAAGCCGCGGTCAGAAAAGGGGATCCGGCGGTTTCCCGCCGGATTTCCCCTGTCTCGGCTGAATCTCCATGGCGGCGCTGCAAGCAGCGCCGCCATGGAGATTCCGATCCCCTTCCCGCCACCCTGTTTCTGGCGGTTTTTACCGCCAGGAACAGGATGCGGGAACGGGTGTCGTGGGGCCCCTGGGGGCCCCTGCACTGCCCATGCCACTGGCATGGGCAGTGCAGGGGCCCCCTAACAGGGCCCCAGCATGATTTTCACTGTCTGCATAGCAGACAGTGAAAATCGCGACGGGTGCAACTGCACCCATAGCATCCCTGCAACACCGCCGGCTCCATTCGGAGCCGGCTTCTATGTTGCAGGGCCTTACCTGCTGGGCCAGCGGGCGGTCCTTTGGCGGGCGCCCGCCGGCCCAGCGGGAAAGCCAGAATGGCCTCCGCGGTCTTTTGACCGCGGAGCGGCCAAATGGCGGTGACCGCAGGGCGCCGCAGTCAGAATGACCGCCATAGTTACTAAAAATAAAGGTACTTTATTTTAGCGACAATTTGCCAAAAATATCTCAGAGGATATACTCCCTTAGGAGGTAAGTAACATACACAGAATATACACAACTAACCAAATCAGGTAAGTAAAACAGTCAGAAAGTAGTGCAAACACTGTAAAACACAATAGGATGTAATAGGCCTAGGGGCAACACAAACCATATACTAAGAAAGAGGAATGCAAACCACAAATGCACCCCTAGGCAAGTGTAGTGTGTAGAGGGTCGCTGGGAGTGTGAGAAAACACTAAGGGTGTAAAGGAGACCCCTCCCCAGGACCCTGGAAAGTTGGAGTAATGTACTACTATTTCCCCCAAAACACACCAAAGTCGTGATACAGGATTTTGCAAGGACCACAACAGACTGCAAAGCACTGAAGATGGATCCTGGACCTGAAGACCTGCAAAGGAAGGGGACAAAGTCCAAGAGTCACTAAAGTGTCCAGGGGGGCAGGAGCCCACTAAACCCCCGGATGAAGGTGCAAAATGGCTGCCTCCAGTTGGAAGAAGCTGCAGGTTTTGCAACAACGAAAGGAGGTAGGAGGTTCTGCTTTGTGCAGAAGATGTACCATGGTGTGCTGGAGGATGCAGAGTAGTTTCCTTGGCAAAATATTGCAAACAAGCCTTGCTACCTGCAAGAGTCGTGGTAGAAGAAAAAGGGTGCTGCCCTGGCCCAGGAAGGACCAGGATGCTGCCACTCAGGTGATGGGACAGAGGGGTCCCTCAGCAACGTAGAGAGCCAATGGACAGGAGGGAAGCACTGGCAGAAGTCTTTGAACATGGGTTCAAGAAGACTGACACTGCAGTCATCTTAACATTACAAAGAGAGGTCCCACAACACAGGAGCTCAACTCAGGGAGCTGAGCATTGTAGGACAGAGTGCTGGGGACCTAGGCTCAGCTGTGCATGCAGGATTTCTTGGAAATGTGCACATAAGCCCTTGTAGCTGCAGATGACACGGTGCACAGGATTACTGTCTGAGGAGGGGAGGCAAGGACTTACCTCCTCCAAATTCGGACAGTTGGATCACTGGACAGTCTGGGTCACTTGGGTCCACCACCTGTTTTCCAGGGGCCAAGCTCGTCAGGATGAGAGGGGACCCAGAGTACTGGTGAAGCTGAAGTTTGGTGCCTGCTGGAGCAGGGGGAAGATTCCGTCGACCCACTGGAGATTTCTTCGTGACTTCCAGTGCATGGTGAAGGCAGGCAGCCCCCAGAACATGCACCACTAGGAAACTGGAGAGAAAGCTGGCAGGATTACAATGTCACTGGTAGCCGTCTGGCTACTTTGTTGCAGTTTTGCAGGTGTCCTGGAGTAGTCAGCGGTCAATCCTTGGCAGAAGTCGAAGAGAGCAGTGCAGAGGAACCCTGATGAATTCTTGCAAGTCGTAATCTGAGGAAAAGCCCACTGGAGAGACCCTAAATTGCCCTCAGAGGAGGATTGGTCACCTAGTCAGGTATGCACCTATCAGGAGGGGTCTCTGATGTCACCTGCTGGCACTGGCCACTCAGAGGCCTCCAGAGTGCCCCCACACCTCTGAAAACAAGATGGCAGAGGTCAGCGACACAGTGGAGGAGCTCTGGGCACCACCCCTGGGGTGGTGATGGACAGGGGAGTGGTCACTCCCCTTTCCTTTGTCCAGTTTTGCGCCAGAGCTGGGGGTTCCCTAAACCGGTGTAGACTGGCTTATGCAAGGAGGGCACTATCTGTGCCCTTCAAACCCTTTCCAAAGGCTAGGAGAGGCTACCCCTCCCCAGCCTTTAACACCTTTTTCCAAAGGGAGATGGTGTAACACCCTATTCCCAAAAGGAAATGCTTTCTTCTGCCTTCCTGGGACTCGGCTGCCCAGACCCCAGGAGGGCACAACCCTTTCTGTGAGGTGGCAGCAACTGTAGCTGCAGAGAAAACCACAAAGAGCTTGTTTGGCACTACTGGGGGTCCATAGTGAAGCCACTAGGATGCATGGAATTGGCTTCCCAATACCAAATTTGGAAGGGAGGACAATTCCATGATCTTAGACATGGTACATGGCCATATTCAGAGTTACCATAGTGAAGCTACATATAGGTGTTGACCTATATGTAGTGCACGCGTGTAATGGTGTCCCCGCACTCACAAAGTCCGGGGAAATTACCCTGAACTATGTGGGGGCACTTTTGCTATTGCAAGGGTGCCCTCATACTTAGTAACTTTGCACCTAACCTTCAGCAAGTGAATGTTAGCCATATAGGTGACTTATAAGTTACTTAAGTGCAGTGAAAATGGCTGTGAAATAACATGTGCGTTATTTCACGCAGGCTGCAAAGGCAGTCCTGTGTAAGGGTTTGTCTGAGCTCCCTATGGGTGGCAAAAGAAATGCTGCAGTCCATGTATATCTCCTGCAACCCCAATGCCCTGGGTACCTAGGTACCATATACTAGGGGCTTATAAGGGAGGTCCAGAATGCCAATTGAAATTGGTAAATGTAGTCACTAGCCTATAGTGACAAATTTAAAGGCAGCGAGAGCATGAGTACTGAGGTTCTGATTAGCAGAGCCTCAGTGACACAGTTAGGCACTACACAGCCATACACATTTAGGCCACAAACTATGAGCACTTGGGGCCTGGCTAGCAGGATTCTAGTGAGACAGGCAAAAACATACTGACATACATGTAAAATCGGGGGTAACATGCCAAGAACGATTGTACTTTCCCAAAGATATTCCAGCCTGATGATTTGAAAAGATTACCGAAAATGACTAAATTACATCATCTTCCACAAAAGAGAGAGTCTACTTGTGGTATAGTGGGAGATAAGTTTTGAGCAATGATTCCTTGAGTAGGAGTTGGTCTGAATTCTATAAAGATTTGAAAGTTGTATACTATTGAGGATAACATGCTGACAAATTTTTCAGAAGCCATGATCCTAATGGATACAGAATGGCTGAGGTAAGATCTACGACTCTTCAGAACCGCCTTGCGTTAGACATTCTATTATCAAAGGATGGCAGAGTTTGCAAAATTCTGAATACGAAGTGTTGCTGCTCATGTATTCCTCAAAATAGCAAAGAAATTAGAAGTTTACTTACTAATATGACTAATGAAAGTGCAGATTTGAAAGAGCTAAAAGAACCAGGTGTTTTGGAGAAAGTTGGCAAAGGTTTTAGTTTAGTGGGAAATTGACTCAGCAACACTGGGAAAGGGATAATAATGAAAATAATACAGGGTATATTGATTGTTGTGATTTGCATAGTTGGAGTATGGGGAATATGTAAATTGTATCACATGATTAAATCAAGGAAACTGAAAAATTATCAGCGGAGGGAGGAAATGAAAATGGAAAATTTGTTTAGGGAAAATTCAAGAAGGGAGCGAAAATTCATGAGGGGCAGAGATGCCAAATTTAAGCTGAAGCAGAAAATTTGTGTTGGAAGATCTAAGTGTAATGACACATTTAACGCTGAATTTTACTTATGAATAAGTCATGTATACTGAATGTTAAAATCTGCATAGAAAATTAGTTGAAGTAGAGAATTGAAAATGTGCCTACTTGAGTGATCAGCAATATTTACGAAGTGTACTTATTAGTAGCTTATGAATGTGAAATGTTGAACTTGTATATGGATTAATGTAGTAATATGTCATGTTAATGGTTATGTATTATGTACTTGCTTTATTAATAATAGGCCTTAATTTAGTGAGGTCTTGGGCCTAGTTGCACAGCCTCATGTCAAGCTGCATTGCTTAGACGAATTATAAAATGGCTCTTTAGAGAATTAAATTGTGATTTTCCACTGCGTTGACCAAGTGATAGGAGTTGAAATTCTAACCCATGAGAACTACTTGCTGGAATATGTTATACTAGTTATCAATACATTGTATAACCTAGTGTGTATAGAGGCAAGGTTCCCAGGAGCAGACAATGGATGCACTGAATGGAGTATAAGCTGATACAAATTTGCTATCTGACAAGTCTAATGACAGGAACAGGATAAGAGGAGCTAATCATTGACATGTGAACAGTGCACTAGTAAATTCTTAGATTTAGGGTTTTACTTTCATTGGACTAAACGTAAATGTACGATTCTTGGACCAATAGTAACGTGGGAAGTATTTTCAGGGAATTTAACTTAGCCAGACTGCACCGAGAGGAGATAGGCCATTCTCCCTTTTCTTTTGAATGTTCAGATATTAATTTTTACGAATTGCATGAAGAGACTTTGCTTTCCTGAAGTTTAATGCTGAATTCCGATGCCTTGCTGACCGAACCGATGTCCAGTTGACAAAGACTGTCACAGCTTGCTGAACCATATTGAGGCAAGGTATAAGACGATGTTACTGAATGTTATGTCTATTTGCTTTTGTCCTTAGATGCCAACTGCTAATCTTGATAGAGCCATAGTTAGATGTTTTTCCAAATTTGTGTCGACTAAGTTGTTTTGCGTGAAGCCCAAACACGCCATTCTAATCAGAAGGTTAGTTAGAATATTCACCGTTGGTGCTTGCTAAGTAATAGCTGTTGATGTCTTTTCTTTGCTGAATCTAAATGTATGCCATTTCTTTTGAGCAGTTATTCTTGCTATTGATTTTAGACAGTGCCAGTTGTTGTTGGCGCATTTGTCAAGTTACACTTCTTAGAAAGGATCATGGCTAGCCGCAGAGTGGCCGCTCAGCAGGTTGTTGGCATGCTTTTTGAGTCGTCTTCTGACCATGATTATGAGACTGACTGTTCATCTGAGGCAGAGGAGGAAATTGAGAGATTCTGGCAGTGAGTTTTCTGTCAGAATGGAATCTTCTGACGAAGAAACCACTCTTAGTGCAGATGAAGGGCCCGTTTTAGAGGAGGACACTGATATGCCAACAGTGCAGCAGCCTGGGGCTGAAAGGTTTCCCAATGGAAGACCTGACAACTGGGTTGCCCTAAACATGGAGCAGCCACAGTTGCCTGCCTTTACTGGTCAGTGTGTAGAATAAATACAGACTATTTTTTGCCTGTCAATTTCTTTGAGTTGTTTATGGACGATGTATTTTTGGAAGAGATTGTTGAGCAGACTAGTTTGTATGCAGAGCAGTATTTTAGGGACAAAGCTGCCAGACTTAGGCCTCAGTCTAAAGCTACCCATTGGATTCCCACAAATCTGGAAGAGATGAAAATGATCTTGGGTTTGACTTTTTTGATGGGGTTGATACGGAAGATGTTGTTTGCTTCTTCTTGGTCCACTAGTCCCTTAATGGCAATGGGTATATTTCCTGCAACCATGACTCGTAATCGGTATTTGCTTCTTCTTCAGATGCTGTATTTTGTTGACAATGCTTTAGCCTTGCCATGAGATCACCCTGATTGTGACCATCTTTTTAAGATTAGGCCTGTCCTTGATCATTTTGTAGATCGGTTTTCAGAGGTGTATGCTCCAGGCAAAGAAATAAGTGTGGACGAGTCTTAGGTCCTGTTCAAGGTGCTTTTGGTTTTTAAGCAGTACATTCCTAGCAAGAGGGTACAGTATGGAATTAAGATGTATATGGTGTCTTAAAGTAGTACAGGATATGTGTATAATTTCCGGGTCTATACTGGTAGGGATCCCAGTACTGGCCCCCCTGGTTGTTCACCTACTTTTGGAGTTGGTGAGAAAATTGTGTAAGAAACTTGCTAGACGACTGTTTAACAAAGGTCACCATTTGTTCATAGATAGCTTCTACACTGGAGTGCAGTTGTTCAAGAAATTGTTCAGAGTGGACACTGTTGCTTGTGGCACAATCCATTCTAACCGGAAAGGTTATCCAAGGGAGTTTGCCTGTAAAAAACTTGAGAGAGGACACTGCAGTGCCTTGCATACTAATGAGCTACTAGCTCTGACTTTTTCAGACATGAGGGATCTGTACATGCTAACTAACATCCATGATGAGAGTACATCACCTGTGGCTGTTTGGGGTCAGGTTGCGAAAGTGCGCAAACCTACGTGCATTTTGGATTACAATAGGCATATGGGAGGTGTTGCTAGAGTAGATCAGAGGTTAGAACCTTACACTGCTCTTCGTAAGTCTTACGTGTGGTATAAAAAGTTGGCCATCCATTTGTTTCATTTGGCAACTTTTAATGCTTTTATTGTGTTCAAGGATTGTTCCCCTGAGTCAAGGATGAAATTTGTTAAATTTCAGGAGTCAGTGATAGAGAGCCTTTTTGTGGTGGAACAGGCAAGAGTTCCTAGAGTAGCAGTGGTGGAGGATGTGGCTAGATTGAAAGATCATCACTTTCCTGATCACGTTCCTCCCACTCCCAAAAAAGACTTGCCCACTAAGAAATGTAGAGTCTGTGCTCAAAGAGGTATCCGGAGAGACAGTCGGATGTACTGTCCTTCAAAGCCTGGGCTGTGTGTGGCTGGCTGTTTCAGGAGTTACCACACCAAGAAGAATTACTGGAAACTACCATGAGCGTAAACTGCCTGTTTTATATTTTCATATGTTCAGTTTCACGGTTAGCAATACTGTCATGTATTTAGTTAGAACCTTTGTGTTTGTAGTTTTGTACTTATTTCTCATTAGTTAGTAATTTCTTTGTTGTTTAAAAAAAAAAGTGATGGTGTGCATGGAGTGACGCTTGGCTGGCGGTGTGCACGGAGTGGCGCTTGGCTGGCGGTATGCATGGAGTGGCGCTTGGCTGGTGGTGTGCGTGGAGTGGCGCTTGGCTGGTGGTGTGCGTGGATTGGCGCTTGTGTGTGAATGGACTGAAAAGTGGTTGGTGCTTTGACACAGCTTTACAGCTCACGAGCTGTGAGTCATTGGTTCAGTTTTTTGGCCTTCCAGTTATTAACAGTGCATTTCATTTTTGTGAAATCTCTTGTTAATATTATTTGATCTACTGAACCATCACTCACCCTCGTGCAAAATCCAACCAGTATGAGTGGTAAAAATCACAAAACCTGCTCCGCTGTAATCAGGTGTCTCAGCACACCCGTGACATGCTAGGTGTCTCGGGTGGGACCCCAACGATGAAGAATGCTACCAACTTGAATGGTGAGTGAAGGGTCTTTTTAACATAACCTAAGTGTGTTTCTTTTCACAATTGTAGTATTTGGAACATCACAGAAGAATGTGGATACATCAAAATGATCTATTACAAAACTACCTCTTTTTCCGGGGGGGGGGGGAGGCACCTGCTTTTTTGATCCCCGGGGCGGCGGTCATCTAGGGAAACCCGCCAAACCCAGGCATTTTTGAAAACTAGACACCCGGAGGAGTCCAGGAAGGTGTGGCTTGTGTGGATCCCCCAACATTCTCTTACCCAGACTCCTCTGCAAACCTCAAAATTTGCTTAAAAAAGCCAATTTTCCTCACTCACTTTTCTTTGTAGGATCACCGCACCAGCACAAATTTCCTACCACCCCGCGTTCCCCTCAGTCTCCCAAGTAAAATGATAACTTACTTGTGTGGGTCCCCAAAGCAGAGTCAGCCTAAAAATGTATAAAAGAAAAAATTGTGCTTATCAACTTGCTGTGCTATCCCCACAATCTCTACACGTTTTTGTCAGTTTCCTGTTGTAAGCACCTGGGCCACCCACATAAGTGAGGTATTATTATTATCTGCAGATCGAGGGGAACATTGGGTGGTAGGAAATTAGTACAGGCACAGTGTTCCTACAAAGAAAAGTGTGGAAGATGTGATTTTTTTTAGCTATATTTGAGGTTTGCAGAGGTGTTGGGGAATCCACGCAAGCCACACCTCCCTGGACTCCACCAGGTGTCTAGTTTTCAAAAAAGTCTAGGTTTGGTGAGTTTCCCTAGATGACTACCACACGAGGATCATAAAGGCCCCCCGCAAAAACAGCTAGTTTTGTAATAGATCATTTTGTTGTGTCCATGTTGCGTTTTGGGGCATTTCCTGTTGCAGGCACTAGGCCTACCAACACAAGTGAGGTATCATTTTTATCGGAAGATTTGGAGGAATGCTGGGTGGAAGAAAAGTTATGGCTCCTTTCAGATTCCGGACCTTTCTATCACTGAAATGTGAGGAAAAAGTGTTTTTTTGCCAAATTTTGAGGTTTGCAAGGGATTCTGGGTAATAGAACCTGGTGAGAGCCCCACAAGTTACCCCATTCTGAATTCCCCTAGGTGTCTAGTTTTTAGAAATGTCCAGGTTTGCTAGGTTTTCCTAGGTGCTGGCTGATCTAGAGGCGAAAATCCACAGCTAGGAACTTTGTAAAAAAAACAGTCAGTTTTCTTTAGGAAAATGTGATGTGCCTCCGTTGTGTTTTGGGGCATTTTCTGTTGCGAGCAGTAGGCCTAACCAGACAAGTGAGGTACCATTTTTATTGGAAGACTTGGGGAAATGCTGGGTAGAAGGAAATTTGTGGATCCCCTCAGATTCCACAACTTTCCATCACCGAAATGTGAGGAAAAAGTGTTTTTTTCCAAATCTTGAGATTTGCAAAGGATTCTGGGTAACAGGACCTGGTGAGAGCCCAACAAGTCACCCCATCCTGGATTCCCCTAGGTGTCTACTTTTCAAAAATGCACAGGTTTGGTAGGTTTGCCTAGGTGCCTGCTGTGCTAGAGGCTAAAATCCACAGCTAGGTACCTTCCAAAAAACACGTCAGATTTCAATGTAAAAATGTTATGTGTTCTTGTTGCGTTTCCTGACGCGGGCATTAGACCTACTTATGCAAGTGAGGTACCATTTTTATCGGGAGACTTGAGGGAACACAGAATAGCAGAACAAGTGATATTGCCCCTTGTCTTTCTCTACATTTTTTCCTTCCAATTGTAAGACAGTGTCTAAAAAAAGACGTCTATTAGAGAAATGACCTGTAATTCACATGCTAGTATGGGCACCCAGAATTCAGAGATGTGCAAATAACCACTGCTTATCAACACCTTATATTGTGCCCATTTTGGAAATGCAAAGGTTTCCTTGATACCTATTTTTCACACTTTATATTTCACCAAATGAATTGCTGTATACCCGGTATTCAATGAAAACCCATTGCAAGATGCAGCTCCTTTATTGGCTCTGGGTACCTAGGGTTCTTGATGAACCTACAAGACCTATATATCCCCAGAACCAGAAGAGTCCAGCAGATGTAACGGTATATTACTTTTGAAAATCTGACATCGCAGGAAAAAGTTACAGAGTAAAACGTGGAGAAAATGGCTTTTTTCACCTCAATTTCACTATATTTTTTGTCATTTCAGCTGTTGTTTGCTGTAGGAAAACCTTGTAGGATCTACACAAGTAACCCCTTGCTGAATTTAGAATTTTGTCTACTTTTCAGAAATGTTTAGCTTTTTAGGATCCAGCATTGGGTTCACACCCATTTCTGTCACTAACTGGAAGGAGGCTAAAAGCACAAAAAATAGTGAAACTGGGGTATGTCCCAGTAAAATGCCAAAGTTGTGTTGAAAAATGTAATTTACTGATTCGAGTCCACCTGTTCCTGAACGCTGGGAAGATGGTGGTTGTAGCACCACAAATCATTTGTTTATACCATTTTCAGGGGAGAAAACACAAGCTTTCTTCTGCAGCCCTTTTTTCCAATTTGTTTGAAACAAATGAAATTTTTGCTGTATTTTGGCTAATTTCTTGGTCTCCCTCAGGGGAACCCACAAGCTCTGGGTACCTCTAGAATCCCCAGGATGTTTTTCTAAAAAAAGGACGTAAATTTGGCGTGGGTAGCTTATGTGGACAAAAAGTTATAAGGTCATAAGCGCGAACTGCCCCAAATAGACAAAAAAAGGCCTGGCACCAGAGGGAGAAAAGGCCTGGCAGCGAAGGGGTTAAAAAGCAATCACAGACATGGTGGTCTGCTGTCCCAGCAGGCCACCATCCCTGTGAGTGTGGCCATTCCCAATGGGGTTCCAAACTGCAACCTACCTCATGAATATTGATGACATAGGTCATTTGCGACCCCATTGGGAATCGCAAACAGGGTACTTCACACCGTTGTACATTTTGTTTTGCTGCTCGCAATTTAGGTTCCCAAACAGATCGCAAATTGCGAGTAGCAAAACAAAAGGTTGTACATCTGGCCCCACATGAAAACCAGGAAATAGTTAATCACTTTTTTCTTGTTGCCCTTTTTATGAGAGTTTAAGAAAGGATTAGCAGATGCCCATTCCATTGAGTAAGATGCTCTGGAGCGTGGTGATTGCAGTAGTAATGCACCATTGATGCCGTCAGCGGGTGACGTTGTATTTACAGGACATTAAAGCCATTGTTGCACCAGTTTAAAGAGAAGTGCTTTGAACAAGAAATGCATGGATTGCTATGTATTCTGTATTGTTTTTATTGTCAAGTTTAATTTTTGATATAACGATTAACACTACATTTTCAATTATTTTGTAATTTTATTTCTATGCTTTTTTATTGTTTCAAATTTGTCTTTGTAGTTTTTCCATATTATTAACTATCAAGTATACCATGAACGAAGAGACACGAATTAACCAAATAGCAAACTAGATGAGTCATCGGTACTGTGCATTCATAACATTATGAAACTTTCAAATATACTGGTAGTACTGTAGAGCAGCACAGTAACAGATGAGAGCGAATTGGTACATAGACCCCAGGGGTGCTGGTGTTGGGAGGGGGAACAAATCCCATAAGCATCTGGTGAAGAAAGGAGACCCAGATCAAGAGCTACCTTCCCTTACTACTAATAGCTAGTAGATGCCTTTAAAGGTTTCAATACAGGCATGGTGGGCATTCGCAGACTTCAAGGCAAGATTGATCAAGAGTGCAACATGTCATTACCCACCCTACAGTGTTATGGAACGCATGTACCATTCTCAGCTCTGACCCATTAAAAAAATGGAGCCTAGGCACAACGGTGAATCACCCTGTCATAGCTATTAAGGTAACGGAGAAGGGGGGGACCCCAAAGCATAGGAACCAGAAGAAAGACATCGAGAGCCAGTGTCTCTTCCTAAACACAATTCAAATTAGAGTTGAGGAGATAAGACAGAGGCCTATGAAATGTTTAGATGATCAATTTGGTTTTGCACCTATTACTCTATATATTTAGCTTTGTTTTATGGTAAAATGAATTGTTAGATTATATTAAGATATGGCCTTCAAGAGAATTCAATGACACTAGTACATGTCAGAATCGTGCCACTGTAGAAAAAGCCAACACATGTTCTTCAAGACTGACCGTTACATTGTCGCTGCTTCAGGGCAAAGATTTCGTCATTATATAAAGTCTATAACCATGATTTTTTAAAAGGATTTGACAAGGGGCAATCGACAACGTTGAATTTGCAATCTGATAACAAATGAAAAGATAAAGGCAAAGAAGAGACGATAACCATAACAATCACAATTATTATATAATAAAACATCTGCATATCACAGTAACAATACAGTTCTGTATTTCAGTGATGATAAAGTACATGTATTACACCATCACTAAAATAGGTGCTGGTGATCATAAAACATTTTTTTTTAAATAGTAAAATAGAAGTGGAGACAGACTTATTAATAAGAGCAAACTGAAAACGTTGAAATTTCAAATAATCACAATTCAACTTGAAAGCGCTGCTGAATTAAATGCTATAAACTACACAATTTCTCATTCACTGATGTAAGTATTTCTATGTATATTGAACTTAGAAATGAGAACTACTGCAGTATAAACCTATGGGATCCCATACTTGCTGATTAATAATTGCAGAAGGATTGATAAATCCTAAAAAGTTGTCATTGTTTCTCTTCAATTTGTTTATCTTAATAAATATCAGTTCCTACTGGGGAGAACACGTTCAGGGCAGTGTATAATGTAAGTGTTCAATAAACATCATGCATGTGAAAAAAGATTGGTATAAATTGTGTTATTTTTCTTAGTTGTTGTGCAGGTTTCTATCCTTATAGAGTGATTAGATTTCTGACTGGATGTTAATGATTTTGAGAAATCGGGTAATTAGTGGAGGGGGATGCGAACCCTTCTCAGGCAACAGTCACAATTCTTTTTGGGGTGAACCACAAAAAGTCACTAAATGAACCTTTGCTTAACGCTTAAGTAGCTTGGCACAGAAGTAGTAAAGTATTTATGCATCACACAAAGGGAAACAACGTGAAAACACAACACAAGATGCATCCCACATCAATTTAGATCAACTGAGTAAAGTTTAATAAAGTATTTGGCACCAAAACAACAAACATCTTATCAGTAGAACCAGTGATGTGCAATTTCTAAGATTTACCGCAAATATAGCACCTAAAAGTACAATGCAGCACTTGCGGTTATCTGGCCATGTGAGCTGGTTTGAAAGTTACAGGTTCAGGCTGACCATAATGGAGCGCTGGCCAGATACAGGGACCAGGTTAGTCCCACTGAAAATGTTACCTTCTCACCGTGGGTCCCACTACAGGGGACATACTCTCTGCCAAATTCTCAGCCTCCGATGAGCCACTGCCATTCTCATCGTTCAGATCTTATCCACTGCTCGCTGCTTCTGATTCCGTCAGCAAGTAAAATGTATCTCCTCCTTCCTTTAGCCATTCGCCATTTCTTCCCTCATACTCTGCTTTTTCAGTCTCCGATAGCCGGTTTCTATCCGCATCCCCCCCCCATAACAGCTTCTGTCTTTTCCTGCGCCGTCCTCTTTTTGACACAGGATTCAGGACAGCCCTCAATCAGACTTTGAGTTTCCTTTGCCCTTTCCTGCTCTTGTATGCTATTGTGAGCAATGAGATGATCAGACCACCTTGCTTTCTGGTCCGGCCGCTTAGCCTCATTCACCTGCCCCTCCCCACAATCTTGTGGATTCTTAGAGTTCAGGCTGTTCTCCCCAGGCTTCGTCTCCATGCATAACCCCAATTCCACATTGTTTGTCCCCCCTGAGGCTTCCATAAGGATAGGGGGGTCCTTAGGTATGGGACCTGATTCCTCACAAGCAAGAAAGTCAGTTTTACTTGGTTGTGTCTTACTCTGCAGTTTGTCTTTTAGTTTATTATCGGGCTGGACACCTCTACGTTGATCCTTCCCATCTCTCACAGCCCCGGCATTGATCTTGCAGCCAATTTTTGTTGACCCACCCAGAGCTTGTTTGCCGGTGGAATGACCGTCACTGCCTTCTTTTGCCAAACGTGCCTGGCACACAGTTGCGGTTTTATCTGTCCCGCTTCTTACGCGTTTGGGTGCCATTTTCACCTGTGAAAACCAAGTTCTAAACACTTCGCTGATATTTAGAGCTAATGTTCGCCAATATACAGCTTCCCTCTTTAACAACACCACTGCTTCCTTTAGTGTCCCGTTAAAAATCCATATCGAGCCTGACCTGGCCCCATCCAAAAATATACCTTTAAATCCACTCCGCATCCAGCCGTCTCTTCTCCACTTAGTAAAATACCAACACCTTAAAATATTGACAGAGGCGTGGCTTGCACTGTGGAAAGAAACATGCAGTCAAAATACACCAAAGCCTTTACCGTCAGATGTCAGCCAAATGCCTTCCTCTCCCGGCGTTGATTCTTCCTGAGATCTCTGAAGTTCGGGGAGACAGAGCAGTGCCAACAAAATTCCAAAAAAGAGGGGGGAGCACGAAAACGGAGCCGAATCCAGCGCAGACGGGTTCTCCTTGCAAGCACGCTCACCGGGCTCCAACATCCAGCGTCGCGGCGCCAAGGGGGAGGGGGCGAGAGACCGTCACTCCGAGACCATCTTGCTCCGAGGAGGCAAATCTACACCGGCACCATAAGCGCATAATGTCTAGAACCGGCTCAGGTGACTCTCCTGCAGCGCCGCTTAAGTGGGATTACTCAGGAATTAGTCTGTCAAACTCTGAGAAGGCCCCCCAAGCTCCTAGCGACACAGCTTTGACTCTTAACCTAACTGCAAACGAAAACCGCCCGGGGGAGAAGGTGAACAATATGGCCAGTTCTGATACCAAAATACTACAGCTGATTCACGGTACTGTGAGGGAACTGCAGACTGAGACACGGGCAGAGAATCGAAAAGCCCGAGTGACCACCAAACAACTGCTGGTTATTGTCTGGAAGATAGCCAAATTGTGCTCTGAAATAGAGGAGAAATTGAACACTGTTGAGAGCCGAACCTTAGTGGTTGAGGGGGAGATGGCGGCTCTCAAAGATCATGTTGTCACCCAAAGTGGTCAATTAACAGATGTCATGTGGAAATAAGAGGACTTTGAGAATAGGCAGAGGAAAAACAACCTACGGGTTTTGGGGATAAAGGAAGGGGCTGAGGGAGGTGACATCAGAACATTCATGATAAAGGTGTTGGGTGCTGCCTTTCCTGAGCTCGCAAATTGGAATTGGGAGTCAGAGGTTCAAAGAGTCCACAGATTTCCTTTGAGCAAACGAGGAGATCGCAATCCTGATCCCAAATTTCCTAGGGCTATTTTGGTCTTTTTTGTGTAATTTCTTGTTGCGGCAAGCTATATTCGAGAAGGCCCGTCCGGATGCCCCTCGTTGCGCCGAGAATGTGATTTTTTTTGTATGACCTGATTATTGCCACGCCACAGTGGAGCGCAGATGGCGATTAAGACAGTTCATTAAGCCTTTCCAAGGTAGGGGAGGGGAAGATTATCTGCTGGCCCCTGCAAGATTGAAGACAGTGGTTAATGGTAAAGTCAGGATGTTTACATCAGAAATTCAAGCAAAGGAATATCTGATGGAATTGAAGCTATAAGCGATTTCAGTAAAAGACTAACATGCTAGAAGCTGGGGGGTGCAATAGAGTGGGTTGTAGGAAAGCGGCGTCACAGGGTGGGGGTTGTCGGCTGGCATTTTTGTCACCATCATTCAGGCCAGTGGTGGTCTGATTGTTCAGATGGTGGGAGGGGTAGGGGTGGCTGGGGTGTGGGTTGGGGTCGGGGGGAGACTGGTATGGAGGGGAGGAGCAAGGGTGGGGGACGGGGTTTTGAGAAGGGGGTTTGGAATACGTGGTGGGGCACAGGGTTCGAGAAAAAATGGAAAAGAAAGGAGTAATCTGTTGTTCATGATTAACGGAGCAGAAAGAGAGAAGAAAAGAGCTCAAGATACAATAAAAGAAGAGAGAGGATATCCGAAAGAAAAAAGTGGGTATATTCGTAGAGAAGTGCTAAGGGCTAAATGACGAGACTTTGAATTGCATCAGTTAATATCTGTGGATTAAACGACCCCCGAAAAAGGCAAAAGATTGTAGAAGATCTGAAAGTTCTTAGGGCTGATATATATTGTTTACAGTAGACACGTGGAGTATAATAATAGAGGGATCTTAGGCTCACTTTGTATGAGGGTTGTTGTTTGTTTGGAACAAGGTGTCAAGACCAAAGGGGTAGCGATTTTGGATCGGAGTAATAGAATAAAATTCATGAGGCAGATGGCATATAAGAATGGAAGATGGGCGGCAACGGAATGTCATTAAAGGCAAGGGCATCTCACTTTATGTTCCATATATGGTGTAATAACGAACGATCCTGCGTAATGGATTTTCTGGCAATGGAGCTAGCAAGATGGCCCCCTCCTTATATTCTTTGTGGGGATCTCAACTTTAATGGATCCTGGGATGGGCTGCAGGATTTGCTTGTCGCCACTTCTAAGGGATACCAGGATCGTAAGCCTCGGGTACATAAAGCTATTGTAGGGCTGCAGAAGGAGTTAGGGTTGGTGGACGCCTGGGTAAAGCTGTGTGCACCAGACCCCGGGTATACATATTACTCAGCCCCTCATGTGAAGCTGGCTCGATTAGACTACTTCTTAACATCTCCTGAATTGTTAGGGCGAGCTGGTATGGATTTATACCCGCGGTTTATGTCGGATTACAACCCATTAATATTGGATCTTGATGGTTTTGAGCATAAGAGGAGGTGATGGACTTTTGCGAGGGGGCTCCTTAAGGACCCCGAATATTGTGCTTATATGAGGAATTGGATAATGGAATTCTTAGAGTTTAATCGGGGAACGGCCTCGCTCGAGATAGTCTGGGACACCTTAAAGGCTGGAGTATGGGGAAACACTGAGTTTTAGTATTAGGAAACAGATGTGCCCAAGCTTTGATGAAGGATGCTCATACTAAACTTAGAGCTGTAGAAAACCAGCTGATCTCGGTTATAGAGAGGGTGGGAGACACAAATAATATTTTGAAGCAGATCGCTATCGCAAAGGCAGCAATAAATGAAGTGACAGCAAGAAATTTGCAGCAAAATATCTTGCTAAACGTAGCGAAGGGTACGAATATGGGGATAGGTCTGGCCACTTGATGGCAGTGAAAGCGCGCCATAAAGCAGCAACCGGGGTTATCAGAGAAATCAGGGATCTGAGGAAATTCGATTTTTAATACGATCGTATCGACCCGCCATTTTGTGGCCCGCCGCCATTTTATGTTGCCTTCACTCAGGCAGCACAGCGAACGAAGTCCATTCTGCCTTTTCTGCTTATTCTGCAACATGGTGTTCAAAACAGCCTTCTGCCTCTATCTTTACAAGGCTGGTATTAAGGTCTGACCGAGTACACTAATCCCTGTCTGGTTTTCTAATCCTTGTTTCAACTATCTGTAGGCTCACACTATTCTCCGCCGATCTTATCTTATCGTCTGGCCTTCGCTGTCCTTTGCTAGTATTCTCTCATTTCACAACTGTCCTCCAAACGCACACAAACTTATCACACCACATGCAACTTCGTTGTGGATCGGTTAATGAATTAGTTCAAGGGAGGGGTGACAAACACAGCTGGAGGGGAGGCAACCTTAAGTCACTTGATACTTTGTTTTCCAATTCCTTCTATTGGTGCTGTCTTGTTTTCCGACATTTCTATTGGCTCTGTTCTATCTTTTACATTATTCTTACTGGCTCCTTTCTATGTGTTCTGGGAGTGTATGTAGTTAATAAATGGTTTTTATACGGTATATAAGATTGTGCGCCACAAAGTAAAGTGGCAGTCTCCTGAGAACATACCTTGTGTACTTCTTGGACAACTGTACTAGCTGCAGCTAATAAAATCTGATCTTTTACGCCTGACAGAGTGTCCCGTGTCTCTGTTAGTTGAGGCAGGTGAATCCAAGGAGATTTCAGGCGTACCCTGCGCCGCCAGGCCCATAAGGTTCTGGTTCTTCAGATCAACAAGGCCGAATTATAGTAGATACCGATGGGATTAGGGAGGTATTTCAAAGATACTATACCTAGCTTTATAGCTCGACATCTTTAAATACAGAAGCAGCAATGTTGGAGTTTTTTGACTCTATTAATACTAGTAAATTATCAGATGAAGATTACTCGAATTTGGAGGAAGTCATTAACAGTGATGAATTAGAGATGGCAATGAGTGATCTCTCCACGGGGAAAGCTACTGGTCCCGATGCAATACCTTTTGAATTTTACAAGTGTTTCAAAACCATCTTGTTACCTCTGATGATGGAATTATTTATTCAGGGGCAAAATGGTAGAAAAACTCCCCCATCTTGGGACTTGGCCAATATAGTGTTTTTTTGAAGAAGGGGAAGGCTCCGCAGAACCCGGGTTCATACCGACCAATCACATTGATCAATAGCGATGTAAAAATCTATTAAAAAATGTTTGCTGCTCGACTCTCTATGGTTATCGAGAAATTAGTAGTATCAAATCAACATGGGTTCATCCCCGGGAGAGATACCACCGAACATATTGGGAGGGTCATTACGCTTTTTGATGCTACAGAGGTGGCGGAAGAACCTATGGCTGTCGTGCTGTTAGATGCTGAGAAGGCGTTTGACAGGGTGAATTGGAATTATTTGTGGCAGGTATTGGAAATGTATGGTTTTTGGAAAAAAATCATTTTGGCAAGAAAAGCCATTTATAGATCCCCTTGTGTGTGGATTCAGCCAATGGGAGAGCAATCTGAGTTAATTTCAGTAGAACGGGGTACCCGACAGGGGTGCCCATGCTCTCCACTGCTATTTGCAATCTATATAGACCCTTTGCTTAGACAGCTAAAGGGGAACTCTACTATCCGGACAGTTTGCAGGTTTGGCTGGGATACGAAAATATTGGCATATGCGGATGATATAGCCATTACAACTTCTAGCCCAGATGTATCATTGAGAGAAATAGAAGAGGTGACGAGTAATTTTGAATATTCTCCGGGTATCTATTAAATAGAGCGAAAACCCAATTGTTGGTTAATAGACACGTGAGTACACAGGACACTCGGAGGGTAGATCATGCAGTTTACCTCGGTATTGATATCACCCCAAGGGTAGGAGAGATTGTGAATTTGAATCTGGACCCGATATTAGTAAAAGCAAAGCAGGATCTGAATAGATGGAATAATTTACATATGTCTATAATGGGAAGATGCAATATGGTTAAAATGATCCTTCTCCCTGAGCTGCTGTATATCTTTCGGGCTATTCCATTGAGTTTTCCCAACTCCCGGTTTAAAGAGATGGATCGGTTAGTAATGAGATTTATATGGGCATATGGTAAATGCAGAAGGGCGGGCAAATTTATGTCTCTACCTCGGGAAAAGGGAGGGTGGTCTCTTCCGAAATTGAAACTATATCAGCTTGCAGCAGCTTTTCAGTTATGCGCCCATTGTTGGGGGGGGAAACAAGGTAAGATGGGGATAGAATATTGTCCACACATTTACCAGTTGCTGACAGGACCAATAGCTAATGGAAGCTTGCTGACTTTTCACGAACCTGAGTATTACAAGAAAGTACGATTCAAGGTACTTGAGGCCGCCTATAGATGTTGGCAGCCATGGCGGACAAAGATTGGGCTTGGAAGATTTAATTACTATACCTTATTAAATAACAACCTGTCCCTGCCTGTAATATTTAAGGATCACTATGCTGCAAAATTGGCCCTTTTAGGTATACGAAGGTTAGGAGATTTTTATGATGGGCTCGGATTGAAGTAATTCGAGGATCTTCAAGAGCAGTTTGGACTTGAGCGGAGAGATTTTTTAAAATATTTACAGATAAGAGATTTCTTAAGTAAAAAGGTTGGGGGGGGTACATGGGTTCGTAAATATTTCTTTTTTGGAGGATATAATTGAAAAACCTAATATAACAATAAGATCAATCTCCTCAATGCTTATGTTAGAACAGCCTAATGACTTAGATAAATATAGTGAGAAGTGGAAAGGTAAATTTGAGAATGGTGGTACTAACTTTTTTAAATCACTAGAGCTTGGGTGTACCATGTTATTATCTTCAGCGCTACAAGCGCAGCACTATAAGACATTGTATGATTTATATTATACCCCAGCTCATTTAGCTAAATGGGGTGGACAGAAAGAGATACATTGTCCGAGGTGCGGGATGCTTGGGGCAGATATCACCCAAATGTTTGCCACCTGTGGGAAACTGACGGCGTTGAAAGATGGGGTCCAGCTAGTGCTAAAAGGGGTAGTGGGATATGAAGTCAAGCTTACCCCTGAGATTATGGTCTTGGGTATCGCGGAGAAAGTGGGGGGAATGGATAGAGCTTTTATATTTATGGCCATGGTGGTCTATCGATTGTGTATTGCATCTGCATGGTTGGATCCATCGCCCCCTTCCTGTCAACAGTGGCTGGGCAAATTGCTGCCTGTGTATCATCTTGAAGACGGGCTAGGAGAAAAGGACAGGTGATATGGGGGCGGTTTCAAGATTTGACTCTGTCCCGTTAATGGTCATTTGGGGATCACTCCAAGCTATGTTTACTGATATTTGAATCGTTTTTCTCTTTTCTTTTTTTTTTTTAACCTGATTGTGACTGTCATGTATTCTTGATCTTTTTTTTTTTTTCTCTATGGGCTAAATTTCTTGCGGGATTAATTAATGTAATGAATTTTCTTTCGTTTCCGAATAAAAATAAATAAAAATATTACCTTCTAAAGTCCAGCTCCAAGAGTTTCTTCATGGTATAGGAGGCTGCGAGGAGTCGGGAGAGCATCACAGATGGTCTTTGTGTAGCGTGAAGAGAAGGCCTGGCATTGTGGATGGTCATTACTGCAGCAAGAAGATCCTGCTTGGCTTAGTGGATAATCGTTAATGGAGATTCGAGTTGGTGCTCGCCTCAGACTGTCAATGATGTAATGTGAACTGCAGATCTTGTGCTGCAGGCCTTCGTGGTGATTGTTGTAGTGCGAAAAGTCGGGATGACCGGACCTTTGCTTTGGCTGTTGGTGCAGACGGCAAGATTTTGGCATGAACAAGCCCATTCACGGTCACTAAGAGCCCTCAACTTCAGGACTTCTTCCATGCTTCAAGGAGTAGCTCAACAGATGCCACACTAAGGGTCCATGGTCTGAGGGGCATCTCTTGGGAATCAGGAACTTAATCCAGCAGAGGCCAGCAGGGCTCAGGAAGTTCCA
This sequence comes from Pleurodeles waltl, assembly GCF_031143425.1. Classification (NCBI taxonomy): domain Eukaryota; kingdom Metazoa; phylum Chordata; class Amphibia; order Caudata; family Salamandridae; genus Pleurodeles; species Pleurodeles waltl. The sequence goes on from NC_090443.1 coordinate 351,621,997, forward strand.
TTTGCAGGGCCAGTTGCAGGTCCAGGCAGCTGGTCCACTGGGCAGAGGCAAGGTGGCCTCTGGAACTTGATATGTCCTTGTAGTTCAGAACAGGAAGTCAGTCAGCTGACCCTTCAGGTAAATTCAGCCAAGGATAAAGGGTGCAGGTCCAGTCTTCCTTCTCAGCAAGGTGGGCAGGCCTCAAGCAGCATGGTGTCCTCCTTCTACAGTATCTACAGGTCCAGGAGTGTACTGAATAATGGGACTGAGGGTCTCCTTTTTAGGTTAAAGCCTACCAAATAGCATTGAAAATGACATCTTGGAGACATTCGGAAAGCTTTACTGTGAATGCATTCTGCCCATTGCTTACCATTGTCTTTGTGGTTTGTAACTCAGATTTGCTTGCTTTCTATTTGTTTGCTTTATTTGTTTTAAGCTGTCCAGCTTGAGTTTGTCCTTTCCCTTGCCCAAACCCTATTTACTGTATTGTTCCACCAGTACTGAATTTCCGTAAGCAGGTCTTTAAATCTTGGTCTTATCTTGTCCCATTTGCTATGCATTAAAGGACAGAGGTCATCATCGTCATAAAATCTTTATTCGGTTGTTAAAACAACCATAAAAGAACATCAAAAAGAAATGCAAAACACAATCCATACAGTCATACAATATAGGGCATCACATGGGATACAAACAATTAAAATTAGTACCAAAAGAGTATTAAAACCAGGAAACAATATAGGCAGAAATTCATTAATCAATCTGGTCTATATCGCCAAAGCAGCACGTAAAAAGGAAGAGACAGCCTATACAACATGGTCATTAAGAAGCATCTGGAAGTACATGAGAGCAGGGAGTACTTGGGTAATGTTAAAGGACTTCAGCAAGGGAACTGTAAACTGCTTTCTGGGCAAACTAAAATCTTTGCAGAACATTACAAAATGCAAAGTGTCCTGTGGAGACCAATTTTCACAACCGCAGGGCAACATAGAATCTAGCCCAGCCTCTGGGTGATGCCAGGAGATGGTACAGCAAGTTAAATCTGAACTTGGCCAAAGCAAAACTGTCCCTCATATTAGAACTCTGAGCAAGATAAGGTTCGAGACCTGGAACATTTTCAGAAGAATGTGTCCCCTCACTATAGGCTTTATCAGCTGTGCCTGCTTTCTGGCTGATGAAGCATATTCTAAAAACAGATCCTTCACCCTCTGCAATTCAGAGATCAACAATGATTGAGGCTCAAGGAATATGTCCTCTCTCCCTAGGGAGGTGAAGGCTGCCTTCATTTAAGCAAACCAAAAGATTCTGAGAGTGTGATAAGGGACAAACAATCCACTAGAATCTGTCTATTTAGCTTGAGTCCCTTCCTAATCTAGATTTTAATCCAGCAAAACAAGGGACTGAGGGCAACTGTATCAGATAAACAAAAGGCCAGAGCACTTTGAGGTACCTGCACCAGCCATCTTAACAATTGATTTTCAACAGGCAGAATTTTATCAATTTTCGCATAACCCCAGACCTTGCTCCCATGCAGGACTTGAGACACACATTTTAAATGATAGATCATGAGCAGAGTACGCAGTGACTAGGAAGCCAGTTTTTGCGCAAAACTTGCCACATCCCCAATGGCCTCAACAAGCTCTGCTTTCCTCCCCTCAATCAGGAGCCTCCAATTTGTGTGTAAGTCAAATAACACCACAAAACAAGGGAAGGTCATTAGGGGTTGCCCTTATCTCCCTTCTTGAAAACAGGTACAATCACCACAGTAGTTCATGAAGGCAGCACCAATTCCCACGTTGTTGCATTCAAAACCAGGGTCAAAGCAGGGTCCCAGATCTCAATATTATCCAGAAGCAAATCCAGAGGGAACCCATCAGGGCCATGGGCCTTATTACATGATAAAACACACTAGCCCTCCTCATCGCTGTTAACACCCCGTCAATGGCCCCAAAGTTATAGACCCCTTCAAAGTGGTCGATCCATTGTTGCTCCAAGATATGGTGACACATTGCGGAGCCATTACCCACTACGAAACTGGGCCTGTTTATCACCCTTCAAAAAAGAGAGCTATGTCTAAGCTCGCACGCCTGTCCTAGCTCCTCCCAGGCAGCTTCCTTCAATGTGAATTTATGGGTAGCTAGGTTTTTTTTTTATGCCAACCGACAAGAGGCCACCAGATTCCTATCTCTGGGGACAGTCTTAAGAGCCACATTCAGCCTGCGAAGACTCCTTGAGCAGTCCTTGTTGAACCACTTAGGACTCTGCACGGCTGATTTTAGTGCCAGAACCAACAGTTATTCTAATGTTTTACATGCTTGTAAAATGCCCCTCCCAGGGCACTATGATACAAACAAATGGAAATCTCCTACTCACAGCTAGAAAAAAGGGCCACATTAAAAAGCAAAGGATCCACCTGCGACCATTTGAGTCTGCTACCTTGATCAACCAAAGAAAGCCCACCCTGTTCCACACCCCGCGCCCTAAAGGCAATAATTCCATCAATGCCTAAAGATAAGGGATTGTGGTCACTGAAAGGGTTAGGGATCCTATTAAAATGAGAGATGTTCAAGAACAAGGGGGCTGAAAAACTAATGAAATCTATCAGGGACCTTTTAGCCCCTCCCTTTAGCTGTTGATAAAATAAGGGAATTAGGGAAATTAAGCAACTTCTTCAAAGCAAAAACAAGGTGGTAAGTGTCTAGGAAAGTAGCAAGCTCTGGACCCTCCCCTGTGTGAACTGGATGGAGCCCCTCATTCAACCTACATATGGACTTAGTTGCGACAGCCACTAGAGTACTTCATGGCAGTGACAATTGAATTCCCCTACAAGCATTATCAACTCCTCTCCAGAACTAAGCTCTGACAGGGAATCCATTGCTAAATTTAAGTGATGAAGGCTAAAAAACCCTTTCTGACCCAGCCTTTGCATTATAGAAGTTGACCAATACTATTGATAGCAACCCTGAACTGATAAAGTCAGCCCCTGCATCATATGTACGTTCCAAACCAAATCCTTAACGTGCCCACACAGTTCCACTGCCACAAAAGTGACCAGGATCCTGTGCTAATCTATTCTGCACCACTACGATATTACAACACTGGACTCTACAACACTCTACTATATGCCACTGCTCTCTACTTTGAAACAAACTACTCTACACCACTCTATTCCACTCTGTGCCATTCCGCTCTACTCCACTCCACTCAACATCATTGCAATCTACCTTGCGCCACTCCAGTTTACCCCACTGCACTCTATGCTACTCCATGCCGCTGCATTTTATACCTTTGCACTCTATGCCATTGCACTCTATGCCACTGCAGTCTATGCCAATGCACTCTACACGACTTTACTCAAAACCAATACCCTCTAGGCCACTGCTCTCTTTGCCAATCTACTCTTCACCACTGCACTGTACGCCACTATACTCTGCAACACTCTAATTTACCCCACTTCACTCTATGCTGCTCTACTCTACACCATTGCACTCTATGTCACTTTACTCTGCACCATTATACACTATTGCACTCTACACCAATGCACTCTACACAATTGCACTCTACGACACTCTACTCTGCAATGCTGCAATCTTTGCCAGTGAAGGCTATGCCAGTCTATTGTGTGCCACTGCGCTCTTCTCTGCATCTCTGATCTCTATGCCACTCTACAGCACTCCATGTCAATGTACTCTGTGCCACTATACACTACGCCACTACACTCTACACAACTCTAATCTACTGTGCACCACAGCACTCTATGACACTGCATTCTACATCACTTCACTCTATGCCTCTCTACTTTGTAGCCCTCTACTCTAAACTAGTGCACTCTACCTCACTCTACTGTGCACCACTGCACTCTTCACCACTGCACAACTTTACTCTGCACCACTCTACAGTATGCTGATGCACTCTACACCAATGCACTCTATGCCACTGCACTCTATGACACTCTGCTCTGCAAGACTGCACTCTCCGCCACGGAATTCAATGTCACTCTATTCTATGCCACTCTCCTCTATGCCTCTCTACTCCGTGCCACCACACTACTCAACTCTATGCCACTGTACTGCACTCAACACAATGCACCCTATGCCACCACACTCAATACCACTCTACTCTGCATCACTCCAATCTAATTTATTCTGAACCACTGCCCTCCAATCCACTGCACTCTACACCACTCTACTTCTACTCTATGCCACTCTACTCTACATCTCTGCACACTACCCTGTACCACTCCACTCTACGCTGCAGCACCTCTACTCTGAAACAATCTACTCTGCATCACTCCACTTTATGTGATTGCACTCTATGCCACTGCAATCTACTGTGCACCACTCTGCTCTATGTTGCTGCACTCTACACCAATGGGCTCTACACATTGTTACTCAAAGCCAATGCACTCTACACCAATCTACTCTCCACCACTGTACTTTATGCCACTTCATTATCATCCACTCTGCGACACCACACTCTACGACACGCCACAATACTCCACTCTATGACACTCCATCTGTTAAAATCTATTAGACTCTCACACTGTACTCCACTCTATGTCACTCCACTTTACAACACTCCACTTCATTCTATGCCACTCTACAACACTACTCCACTCTGCAACGCTTTATGCAACTCCCTCTATGCCACTCCACTCTACTCTAAGCCACTCGACTCTACAATACTCTACTCCATGTCAGTATACTCTCCCACACTACTCCACACTGTGCTACTCCACTCTATAATAATCTACTCCACTCTACGTCTCTCTACTCTTCTACACTTTACTCCCCTCTACACAACACCCTCTGCACCCGTCGACTCTGCTTTATACCACTCCACAACACTCTATGCCAATCCACTCAAATCACTCTATCCCACTCTATGCCAATCATCTCTACTCCACTCTACTCCACTCTACACCCTTCCACACTTTGACACTCTACTCCCTCCACGTCACTCCACAACACTCTACACCACTCTCCTCCATGCCACTCCATAACACTCCACTTCACTCCACTCCACACCACTCCCCGCCACTCTATGCCACTCCACGACTCTCTATGCCACTCCATTACACTCCACTCTACTCCACTTTATGGCACTCCACTACACTCTCCTTTAATCCACTAACTTTTAGCAATGCTGAACAGCAGCCACATGCGTACACAACATGGCTAAAACATATTGGCAAAGCTAATAGCTCTTCCATAGGCAAGACATATTGGCTTTGCCAATGCTTGTTGTACTCGGTGCCCACTTTGAAGTGAGAGAAGCTTTTGGAGCTTTACCTTATAAAGGTGTCAAGAATGTCCTGGTTCCTGTCTGTTTGGGTGGACAATAGGCTAGCGTGACGTCCTTTGTGTGTAAGCTGGACCAGTGCCTTTGAAGTGCAAGTGTGGTGGGTGTCAGCTCCACCTCCCCTTCCTGCCAGAGATGGCCCATCTTGCCAAAACCCACACCCTCGATTGTGATGCTGTGTGGAAGGAATACACAAAGACCAACCGCCAGCTACACCTAGTCATGTGGCCCAGGAACAGGCTTCAGGCACCAAATGGTTGGATAAGAAAATGCCAACTTTCAAATAGTGGCATTTTTGGAATTGTGACTTAAAAGCTGACTTTACCAATAAAGAGGATTTTAATTGCAACCTCTCAGGCACCAAACATGAATGTCCTACCTGCTACCAATCAAAAGTTATCACTTATTAAATGTAATAAGGTAGCCCAGTGTTATCCTATTGGAGAGGTAGGCTTTGCAATAGTGAAAAAACTAATTTGAGAGTTTTTCACAACCAGGTCATGTAAGACATAAAAGTATTTGTCCACATTTTTATATACAACCCCCCCTGCCCCATGGTCATACCCTTGGGATTACTTATATATATTAATACAAAGGAAGGTTTAGGCCTGCCAAAAGGTTTATTTTGTCAAATTGAAATGGCAGTTTAAAATTGCACAAAGAGGCAGTAACGGCAGGCCATGTTTAAAAATGCTTCTTAAGTGGTTGGTACAATAAGTACTGCAGGCCCACTAATAGCATTTAATTTACAGTCCCTGAGTGTAGGTAGTACCACTTGACAAGTGATTTACAAGTAAATGAAATGTGTCAGTTGGGTGTAGGCGAACTTACCCATGTTTAAGGGAGAGAACACAAGTGCTTTATCACTGGTTAGAAGTGGTAAAGTGTGCAGAGTCCTAAGCCAATAAAAACAAATTCAGCAAAATGAGAGAAGTGAAAGCATTTGGCTGAGGACCACCCTAAAGCTGATAGGTTTAACAATGAACAACTAATAATTGTGAGGTGAATGCTACTAGAGTGCGTCACCTTTATATTCCTTGGAGTTCCTACTGAGTAAGCAGTTAATAGTTTAAGGTGTCTATAATCTCACAAACGGTATTGCCTAAAGATTTAAAGAGAGCAATAGTAAATGGTAGGTAGATAATTATTTACAAATACTAAATGTTCCTAAAATGTGAATAAACACCTAGCACTTTGATAATGGTCAAAGGTCCTTGGGAACATTTTTAAATCCATGATTAGGATTTCTTTAATAAGCACATTCTCTGCCTGATCAATATAAGTTGAAAACTGGCTAGATAACAATTAGACTACAAGATCTTGAAGGTTGAAAAGAAGTAATGTGCCAGATGCAGTGAGAAGGACTCACTGATGAGTAAACAGAATGCTAACCCATTGATGTGCATCATGAACTGTGCCCCTCATAGGAAGACATCCACAATGTCAGCATCTCTTATACAGTGGATGCCACTTTGTCATAGCTATTGACTGCCTGGCCAGTAGAAGGTCTAACAATGAAATCCTGTAGGTAGACTTCTCAGTCTTGGCCTTGGGCATTAATCCCAGATGCACAGTGTGTTTCTTCCCATAAGCAAGTTTGCTTGGTCTGTTGTGGCTTTCCAGACGTCATGCAGTACTGACAAGCCCACATTATATGAAGGAAGGTCGTCTCTTCAACCTCACAACTAGGACAGAAGAGAGAGACCCCAGGATACATGCCATGTAGTCACTTGAACATTAAATAAGTGAGGTGTACATAGTTAAATTGAAGGACCTTACATTTCACTTTGCACAACACTTTAGTCTGGAAATCCAGTTCGGCAAACTAGCCCTGATCTGACATTATACCCTTAGGTTAAGTTCCTACTTTGCCTTGAAGCCACCCAATTTACATTTAACTAAAGCTCTGGCATTCTGGTACAGGTTTGGCACCATTTTTCATGCACTTTCTTTTGTAAGATGAATATCTGGATGCATCAATAAAATGTAATTAATTGATTGATATGTGGATGAAAGTCCAGAACCAGTGCATCCGATGTGCTCTGACTCACTTTTCCTTTGTCCCTATCTATTTCCTTTGATAAATGCTTCATTGCAAATTTCATGAGGACCCAAGTCTATCAATATTTTTATCTTTTGTCTTTTCAACACACTCTGTGCCTGCTTCTCAAACTGCACTTTCTAGTACATTTTGTAGAACTATAGAATGTACTATAAAATACAAAACACAAATTATGTGTGGAGTTTTTTGACTCCACACTCCCTGCACTTATGTTGTAAAACTCCATAGATAGTTTGTAAATATTGAAAATTTTGTAAATTTACTTTGAAGGGCCTGATTGTAAAAGGTAACCTTAAACTTCATAGTAAGTTTAAAAAAATTTGATGTTCACAAATTATATGCAGAGTTTTACAACTCTGCATTCTCTGCACTTATGTAAACATATTTCTCGGTCCTGACTGCAGAGTGTCTGGGTGCAGAGAACGCTGCCCACATGAGTATAGGGAGTGTTGAGTTATAAAACTATGCTCATAATTTGTGAATACGGAAAATGAGTAAAGTTACTATAAAGTGTAAATCTACCCTTGAAAGTCATGTTCTTAGTGTGCACTGACAGTAAGAAGAACCTCCTTTCATTCTAGTACATGCAGTCCCAGAGGTAGTCTTCTTAGGCCCTTGTTCACAATTACTAGCTGGTGGGAATATTCACAAATATTCTGCATAGTTATCGCTGACATAATCCTTCATGAGCTAGTGAAGGTATTCATATGGCAATAGGTTTCTAAATTGCATTGTTGCACCTGTTTTAGGGTTATCATCAACTGTTCACAAACATTTACTTTAGCATAATGAGGGTGCTTTAAAAACAAATGATGAATCCTGACCGCAGAGTACAACATGTACTCTGCTTATTCAACCCCATTCATCTTTTTTTGTGCTGCATTGTATTGTTGAAAGCTAATGTATCCTACACTCCTCTCTCAGAAGGGAGTCTATGCCCAAGACTGGTTGACTGGAAGTTTGAACTGCCAGAATGCACAGGACATTGACTAAGTGTGGGCATCTGCCCAACTTCTTTGGCAATATAAGTTGGGGCTGTCATGCATCTCTCTAAACATCCTTTGAACTTGCACCTGCCTGACACTGTTCTATCACTGTACCCAGAGAGTGGAGCTTCAGACTCCCTATTTTATTTCCTCTTGGCTAGGACTGAGCATTAATTCACTTTTGAAGCTATGTTGTGTTGCTGTTATTACTTTGCATGTGTGGAAGCCTTTAGCTAGACCTGAGAACCAATCCAGCATCTTTAAGCTTGCTGTAGTCTCCACCACAAAACCAACGGAAGGCTGCTAAATAATGTACTGCAATGAACATGGATGTTCAATAACTGTTCCCAAAATCATTGAACCATCACAAGATGTTAAGTCAGGCTGCCTGAGAGATTGACTGCTACATGTACATATGAAATAGGTGGGGTCTGGGAAGCACCCTCCTCTGTGCAACGTTGTTATTTTTTTATTAATTTCTTTATTCTCTTGAACTTGCAAATTGGGGTAGTCCAGAACTCAGGTGACTTACCTGTTATCCAAATCTACATGCCCCTCATGGTTAAGTGTGAGTCCTTTGTGCTTTTGGACTTGTAGTCCCTGTGTTCCTCTCAACACTCTATGGTCTGTGTTCTTCCCAGTTGCCCAGAATTCTACACACACATGACCACTGAGACACTGACCTCGTCCTTTGTAGGTACCATTCACACAGTCAAACAATATAGAAAGAAGACATGATGCCAACCTTTTTCTTGTTATGATTCTAATGTTTGGACTTCATCTTCAGCATGATCTGGAGAGTTCTTTCACTGCTACCCTTTAGGAAAGAACTGAAGGACTTATTCCTGCTCCCATACAGAAGGAAGCTCTCATTTATGTGTAATTCTCTGCCTGATAGTGTTGCGTAGGCTCTCATTATTCTAATGAGTCTACTGGATTTTGAGCGGCAGAATTGCCTGCGGTGTGGGAGACTGAGACTAACCCACTGCAGGTGACACCTGTTGTTCCAACCCAGGGTTTGCTCCGGCTAACTAGCAGTGCCTCATCGCCACCCAAGGGCACGGGATGAGTGGGCAGCCGAGCGCATGACATAATTGGTTTCTCAGGGAAGCCGTGGTCACTCTGGTCTCTTCCATTTCTCTCAGTTACCCTAGTCTCATATATAAATGACAAACAGAGGCAGTATATATCTTAATATGATTCTAATAAAACAACTGCATCTTAGATAGCAAAGCATGAGCTGCAATAACCAGGATGACACAGCATGACAATATTAAAATGGTAATGAGGATAGTGAAGCATAGAAATAATGCTATCATATTGTCGCTAGAGTTGATAGGCTAATTCCTACCTAAGCTATAATAGAGCACAGCATATTAAGCTCTAATTCTGCCCTTCAGGTTGCCCTGGGAAGACATCATCCCCCATATCTGAGCAAAGGCCTTCAGTCTGCATTAGGATCTGTAGCGAAGCATTCGGCAGTCAGCATACAGTCGTGGTTCTCTGGCTGGAATCTCCCTCTAACGTGTTAAGGGACAAAGAAGTGATTTTATAATAAAACAGCTGATGTTCTGAGAAAATGTCCCTACGTAAGGATGTGTATTTTCTATGAATGTCGGAGACTAAACTTACACCACGTTCACCGGCAATGAGCCGTGCTGTAACCTTGGAAGAAGCACACAGAGAGCAAGAATGTCTTGTTTGAGAACATTGTACTGGCTTAAGAAAACAAGTAGATAAACAGAAAATAAAACAAGACCGTAAAAGTGGCTATTGTAACAATAAATAAAGCCGAATAAAATATATCTAGGTTAGAGTGCACAGCGGCTTGGCCTAGTGTGTTAAAATAACGTGAACGGAGCTATAGCTAAAATGGCTGCACTACAATAGATCTCACCTAAATGACTTCTGTCTTCCCTGCATCAACTTCCTTATGTTCCTACTCTGTAACTCCACCAAGTACCACCAGTTTAAGGTGCTCTATTGCTTTGTAGCTAGGTTCTCACATAGATGCAAAAATGCTGTAATTGAATTGTGTCTTATTTTGCTAGACCACCTGTACTCACAGTAGGCCACATATTCCACTAATCCCAAGCTTCTCCAAATAGAAGAGAGGGCCCTTTTTTATATGGCTATATAACACTTACAGCTGTGTTTCTGTGACCCTCTAACTGCCTCGCATGGAAATTGATCATATCTTGTAGCCTACACACCTGCGAAGTTGGAACAGTTTCTCGCAGGAGACACCAGGATTCAAGAAACATAAGCAGTCCTTCTACATAAGTGCACCTAGGGCTGTAGGAGCTACTCCATAATCTTGTAATTTTAGCCCACTTCCATCTTTACCCAGTCTTCTCCCACAAAGCCATGTCTTCTTATTCTGGGTCACATTTTTCCTCGCAAGGCTGTGACTTTTTCCACAAGGATACAAATCCTGCAAAGACCCATCATATTCCAGGAGACATCTGCTGCTAGCTCATGCCTTCTCCTGCTAGGACATACGTTTCTCCTGGTAGGCCACATCTTCTGAGACTAGACCACGCATTGTCTCTCTAGGACACCTCTTCTGCCACTAGACCATGGCGGTCATTCTGACCCTGGCGGTCAAAGACCGCCAGGGCGGAGGACCGCGGGAGCACCGCCGACAGGCCGGCGGTGCTCCAATGGGGATTCCGACCGCGGCGGTAAAGCCGCGGTCGGACCGGCAACACTGGCGGGCTCCCGCCAGTGTACCGCCGCCCCATTGAATCCTCCAAGGCGGCGCAGCTTGCTGCGCCGCCGAGGGGATTCCGACCCCCCCCTACCGCCATCCAGATCCCGGCGGTCCGACCGCCGGGATCCGGATGGCGGTAGGGGGGGTCGCGGGGCCCCTGGGGGCCCCTGCAGTGCCCATGCCACTGGCATGGGCATTGCAGGGGCCCCCGTAAGAGGGCCCCTAAATGTATTTCACTGTCTGCTGCGCAGACAGTGAAATACGCGACGGGTGCAACTGCACCCGTCGCACAGCTTCCACTCCGCCGGCTCGATTCCGAGCCGGCTTCATCGTGGAAGCCTCTTTCCCGCTGGGCTGGCGGACCGCGGAACGGTAACCTGACGGCGGGACTTTGGAGGGCGGCCTCCGCCGCCCGCCAAGGTCAGAATGAGGGCCCATGTCTTCTCATCAGTCCTATTTCCACCGGCAGCATTAAAGAATGTATTTTTATTCTGTTTGCTTTTTTCATTTCTATCATTGAGTTTGCTTTTTTCGTGTTCTGTCCTTTGCTCTTAGGTACTCATTTGAGGATGAAGTGATATAGGGCTTTTTTTAGAATATGGCAAACAGGGTATTCCATCAAAACTATGGCAGAAGTCCTACCCATGGTATTACAAATGCATTATAGTCAATGGCACTCTAAATGAGGGAGACAGGAAATCTTATAATGTTTTAATTGGATTTTGCAATACTGAAGAGACAACTGACACACAATCATTATGGCAGCTGATTTTACTCGCATAGCCGAAAGATTCCAAACAAAGGAAAAAAAGAATTCAGCCAAATGTGTTGGACCTAATGCACTGATCTGCGATAGTGTTGATTGAAAGCAACTTATCGCTACTACAGATGAAACAGCTACATCAGTCACTGCTGTACCCTACTGGTGTCTCTAAACTACATTTTCTCTGTCCTGATAATGACCCCAGTATAAATAATCTAATCAGTCATGCCTATATATTTGTATTTTTGTATAACACCTGTGCACTTTATAATCATATTTTCATGTACACTGCGCCACACCACTATTTGGAGTACCTTGTTTTAAAAAAATGAAATAATTTGGAAGCAATATGTGAAAAATAATGCTATTTGAATTCTAGCCTGAGCCAATCATTTGATGGTTTGCCCTGTACTTTGCCAAGGAAGGATATCACTTCCCACTTAGGGTCATTTGTTCCTTTAATTTTTGCTACTAGCTTTTGTGTTGTTTGACGAATCTTCACAATCTTCACACAATTTTCAAAACTAGTTTGCCACTCACTTTAGCTACTGTGTGGAAAGTTTTGGGATAATTCATCAGGTGGGGGCTGAGAAAAAGGGGGTGTCCCAAAACATGATTCCCCATGCAAGGACTACGTGGATTGAAAACAACGACAGCCCGACCTGCTGAACAGATTTGCGCCAAATTTGCAGAAAGCTAGATCTTGGTCCAGACAGGGTGCTCTTCATAACTTGGTGTCAATTTGTTCAGTAGTTTCAAAGTGATTAAAGAAAATAAAATGTAGATATCTAGGGACATGGATCCTTCGCGGATTCGATCGGAGTGAAAAGGAAGACTTTGATTGGCTGGCCACAACCTGGAAGGAAAGTTGCAACTGCCATTTTGTTTTGTGGCTGGGCCCCTGAGAAGAGAACATAAATAAAAACATATGGCCTAAAGTCACTTTACAGCACAAGTTACAGGGGGTCATTCCGACCCGCCGCCCGCCGGGTGGAGACCGCCAGAAGACCGCACTGCGGTCAAATGACCGCGGCGGTCATTCTGACTTTCCCGCTGGGCCGGCGGGCGACCGCCAAAAGGCCGCCCGCCGGCCCAGCGGGAAAGACCCAGCAACGATGAAGCCGGCTCCGAATGGAGCCGGTGGAGTTGCTGGGGTGCGACGGGTGCAGTGGCACCCGTCGCGATTTTCAGTGTCTGTCAAGCAGACACTGAAAATCTTGCTGGGGCCCTGTTAGGGGGCCCCTGCACTGCCCATGCCCGTGGCATGGGCAGTGCAGGGGCCCCCAGGGGCACCACGACACCAGTTCCCGCCAGCCTCTTCCTGGCGGTGTAAACCACCAGGAACAGGCTGGCGGGAAGGGGGTCGGAATCCCCATGGAGGATTCCTTTGGCCAGGGGAAAACCGGCGGGAAACCGCCGGTTTCCCTTTTCTGACCGCGGCTTTACCGCCGCGGTCAGAATTGGCCAGGAAGCACCGCCAGCCTGTTGGCGGTGCTTCCGTGGTCGTTGGCCCTGGCGGTCAATGACCGCCAGGTTCAGAATGACCCCCATAGTTTCTTAACATAAGTATAAGTATTACTATAACTGCTGAATTTCTATGGTTTTGTTTGGGTAAAAAGTCAACCTAACTATAATGTCCCTGTAACCTTTGTTTTTTTCAGTGACTATATTCACCCCTGGGCCACAGCCCATCCAAGGGTTTTTTTGTAATATGTTGCGATCACGCTGGAGTCCTGTGGGATTGCGGCTTTAAACTTTTTTGTTTATTATTTTGGCTCCAGGATGGGTCCCACAAGGGTTAGTGAGCAGAATATCCCTCCCGTGCCCCCCTATATCTTTCATCTTCATTAAACTCAGGACAGGGGACTAAGCCACCATGACCTGTAGTGGTTGCCTGCAATATTTATTTTTTGTTCGCTCCCGCAGGATCCTTACACCTGTGGTAACGGGTTGGCCAAAGGGAAAAATAGCTCACTAGGCCAATCAAAATGCTCTGTCTTTCAAAATTGGGTTAAAAAACTCTCACAAAAGTCCCTCGAACCCCACCATCCAGATATACAAATATAGTTATAGCGAGTTAAAGTGAGTTATAGCGAGTTATAGTTACCTCAGGCTGTGACTTATGGTTATTTGAAATAGCTAACTATAACTGCTGAATTTCTCTGGTTTTGTGCGAGCAAATTCAGAACCTAACTATTACGTCCTTGTAACCTTTTTTTTAAAGTGAATATATATATATATATATATATATTTATATATATATATATATATATGAAAACCTAAAAGTTTAGGAGATGATAGTTCGGTGAAAATGGGAGTTAAACATTTTAAACTAACAAAATCACTAAAGCAGGGGTTCCCAACCTGTGATCTGGGGACCCCTGGGGGTTCACGAAGCCTCCTCAGGGGGTCCGCGACTGCTCATAAAATTAAATAATATTAACAGTTTAGGTCCCCAATGACTCATTGGGGGGTCTCCTGATTCCAGTAATGATTCAGTGGGGGTCTACGGGTTCCAGTAATGATAAATGAGGGTTCACAGAATTCAAAAGGTTGAGAGCCACTGCCCTAAAATAACTAGAAAGTGTGCCCTTACTATGCACTACTCATTACCTCACATATCATATAACTCATGAAATGTTCTAAGACATAATTGATAACATCACTACAGCATCTGAAATGATATCATTGATAGCAACACTCTGGCGGTCATTCTGACCTCGGCGGTAAAAGCCGCTTACCGCCGGTCAGAAGGCCGCCACAATACCGCCGCGGCCGCCGTCAGCCGCCACGGACATTCTGACCCACAACTGCAAAACCTCCGAAAATCCGCCCTCCACTGCAGTCCGCCACATCAGCGGCCAGCGGTAAACTGGAGAAGACCAAACCTCCACCGCCACGCCAACAGAAATACGCCCATCCCATTATGACCCGCAAATCGACGCGGCGGTCATTCAACCGCGGTATTCCATTGGCGGTACACACCGCCGCGGTCAAAATACACACACCTTTACAAACCCCTACCACATTGGACAATTTGAAAGGCACACACCTGAAACACATACACACACCACTCCCACACATCCAATACCATATAAAACACACACCCACATCACCCACAAACCCCTACCAACAAAAACCAGAGACGAAGGAGAGAGAGAGACACATCAGAGAATAGAGAGCCAGACACACAGAGGCACACCGCAACATCACACACACCACATAGAAGCACAAAGCACCACACACCAACACACACATCATCACATACACCACCCCACACCTCATACATACCACCCCATGGCACCACAAAGGCACCCACGCTTTTCGGACCAAGAACTCCGGGTCATGGTGGAGGAGATCATAAGAGTGGAACCCCAGCTCTTCGGCTCACAGGTCCAGCACACCACCATAGCAAGGAAGGCGGAGCTCTGGCAGCGGATCGTGGACAGGGTCAACGCGGTGGGACAGCATCCCAGAAATCGAGAGGACATCCGCAAACGATGGAACGACCTACGGGGGAAGGTGCGCTCGATGGTCTCGCGACACAACATCGCAGTGCAGAAGACTGGCGGGGGACCCCCACCCACTCCACCCGAATTCACAACATGGGAGCAAGAGGTACTCAACATCCTGCATCCCGATGGCCTCGCTGGAGTACACGGAGGAATGGACTCTGGTAAGTACAAGGCCAACCACTTCACCCCCCCCCCAGCATGCTAACCCCCACCCTCACCCCCAACCCCCCAGCACACATCCTCCCTGAGAATGTCTCCCCAGCACAACCCACCCAACACCAACCCCTGCATGCCACCCCCAAACTATGGACACCCATCACCTAAGCATGACCACTGCACATACCTATCACCCCCCCCCCACAAAACACCCTCACAACACCTCCCCCAAGGGAATGCCAGCACTGGGGGACAAGGGCACCCATAAAACGCAAGCTAATGCACACACAGAAACAATAACCATACCCTCTTACCCCATGCAGGACCCGAACGACAACACACCGGTCAGGAGGGACCAGAAATGTCCATCCCACCCCCGGAACAGGCCCCTAGTGATGACAGCAGCTCTGTCGACCTGGAACCTGACGACCAGCCCGGACCATCGGGGACCTCTGGGCAGTCGGTTCCCCTCACCCAGACACAGGCCACTGCAGACCCAACCCCCTCTGGGAACAACAGCACAGCTCCCACCCAGCGGGCCCATGCCTCTGTCTCTAGGACAGGTCAAGCAGCGGTGTGTCTACCACTACAGGGCCCCCAGGTTAACCCACCAACCCAACAACAACAGGGACCTGGGGGCAGTGGGAGTGGGTACACCGTCCAGGGGACAGAGGCCCAGGGAAACAGGGCAACTCGGAGGGCTGCTGTGCGACAGGGGGGGGAGGAGAGGCCCAGGGAACCCACTCTCCAAGAGGCCCTCACCACCATCATGGCAGCCTACCACCGCTCACAAGAGACGATGGCGACTGTACTGGCCAGGTTCCAGGAGATCCAGGCACAGCAGGAGCAACGCTACATGGGGTTCAGCGACCAACTCAGCAACATCTCAACCGCTATGGGGAGCATAGTCCAAGCCCTGAACCGTATAGAGGACACGTTTCGGGACCATGTGGCATCACACAGGGCCCCTGTCACTAGCCAGGAACAGGATCAGCCTACCACCTCCGCCGGCGCTAGTGGACAGGAGGCCCCACCACAACGACAGCCCACCAGAACCCCACCTCCTGCTGAACAACAACCGCCCCGCAAAAGGAGCCTGAGATAAAAAAAAACGACAGAGTAGGATGTCAAGTCCCCCGCCAGCATCACATACCCCCTGAAGTCCTCCCACTGTTCCACATTGCCACCCTGTCCAACCTTGAACTGCCCCTGCTCCATCCTGCCACAGGCATATGGACAATGCACCTGTGAGACTGAGAACTGGACTCCGCCATGGACATTACTCCACCCCCACCCATCACTGTTTCACTATCATGTACCAATATCTATGCACTAATAATAAATCACACATTGCACTGAAATCAATCAGGACTCAGCCTGTCTTATTTACAAATGTATGACACATTACATATCAATTACCTATAATTAACATTGTGAATTACACATACCGAGGTAACTTAGCATTAGTCCATGGGCCAACCAAGCCGAGGTCACGCAGTGGCTCATACAGCACAGAAAAGGGAAGGGAAAATCAAACATCATGTTTATAGGTCTGGGGGGAAATCGACAAAGTTGAGATGCAGGAGGCTTTCAGGAAATGTAAAATGGCATGGGTGATTATTACCTGTGTGCTACTGGAAATACTGTTCTATTACTCTGTCCCTGTTGTCTGTGTCGTCCTCTGAGTCTTCCTCCTCTTCACTCTCCGCAGGCTCCACAGCTGCTTCAACACCACCATCTGCACCATCCTCCTGCAGGAAAGGAACCTGACGTCGCAATGCCAGATTGTGAAGCATACAGCAGGCCACGATGATGTGGCACACCTTCTTTGGTGAGTACATCAGGGATCCCCCAGTCATATGCAGGCACCTAAACCTGGCCTTCAGGAGGCCAAAGGTCCTTTCGATGATCCTCCTAGTTCGCCCATGGGCCTCATTGTACCGTTCCTCTGCCCTGGTCCGGGGATTCCTTACTGGGGTCAGTAGCCAAGGCAGGTTGGGGTAACCAGAGTCACCTATTAGCCACACACGTTGTCTCTGTAGCTGCTCCATCACATAGGGGATGCTGCTATTTCGCATCACATACGCCTCATGCACTGACCCTGGGAACTTGGCATTTACATGGGAGATGTACTGGTCAGCCAAACAGACCACCTGGACATTCATCGAATGATAACTCTTCCAGTTTCTGTACACCTGCTCATCGTCTTTTGGGGGTACCAAAGCCACATGGGTCCCATCAATGGCACCAATGATGTTGGGGATATGTCCAAGGGCATATAAATCACCCTTCACTGTAGGCAAGTCACCCTCCTCTGGGAAAATGATGTAGCTCCGCATGAGTTTCATCAGGGCAGACAACACTCTGCTCAAAATCTTTGAAAACATAGGCTGAGACATTCCAGATGACATGGCCACTGTGGTCTGGAATGACCCAGTTGCCAAAAAATGGAGGACTGACAAAACCTGCACCAGAGGGGGAATCCCTGTGGGTTGGCGGATGGGGGACATCAGGGCTGGCTCCAGCTGGGCACACAGTTCATGGATAGTGGCACGGTCAAGTCTGTATCGAAGTATTATATGGCGTTCTTCCATTGTCGACAGGTCCACCAGCGGTCGGTACACGCGAGGATTCCTCCTTCTCATCGCAAGTCCCAGCGGACGGTGCCTAGGAAGGACAACATGGAGCACAGAGTCAGGCAAACCACAGGTACGTACAGACAGCTTGCACAGTTAAAGAATGGCAATGGGTTGAAAGGCGTGTATGTGTGGCAATGCAAGGCCTAGGCCTGTGTGTCGCAGTCAAAATTAAGCCATGTAGGCCCTTGAAATGGCGGCTGCCTCACCTGTGAAGTGGGACAATGGGATGTGAGGTCAATGCGCTGGCGGGGCACACCGTGGCGGTAGGCGGTCGAAGACCGCGGCGCAAAGCCGCATTGGTTAACATTGAAGCCTATGGGTTTCAGGAGCCAATGACGATGTGCGCCGGCGGTCGCGGTACGCACCGCCGCGGTACGCACCGCCGCGGGCGTGACCGCCATTTTCTATCTGCTCAATCACTCGAGACCTGATCATCCACAGGAGAGGACCTATACTGCAAGTGCTGCTGTGACCTCGGTCTGGAAGATACAATGGCTGCTGCGACTGGGGAAAGGGCCCCTGCCTTCACGTCTGAAGAGTTGGAGAAGCTCGTGGATGGGGTCCTCCCCCAGTATGCGCTACTCTACGGTCCTCCAGACCAACAAGTGAGTACACCGGGTGCACATGGAATGGGCTATGCCTGTGTGGATTGGGGTGGATGTAAGTTGGTGGGGTGGGGGGCGAATGAGGAGTGCAACGCCCAACAGATGAGAGCATGTGCCATATGGCAAAGTTGGTGGGGGGGGGCAATCACATCTAACATGCAGGTCATTGATGATTTCCTCCTTTCCACCCTGTACATGTCAAATAGGTCAGCGCCCATCAGAAGATCGAGATTTGGCGTGCCATCGCCAAGGAAGTCCGGAACTTGGGGGTCCACAACAGACGGGGCACCCACTGCCGCAAGAAGTGGGAGGACATCCGCCGCGGAACAAGGAAGACCGCAGAAACACTGCTGGGGATGGCCTCCCAACCTAGGAGGGGTGCCAGTCGCACCATGACCCCCCTGATGTCCCGGATCCTGGCGGTGGCCTACCCTGAATTGGATGGGCGCTTTAAGACATCACAGCAGACACAAGGGGGTGAGTATCAGCACATTCTCCTATCTTTCTGCGCAGAGGAGGCGTCTGGGTGGGGGAGGAGGGCTGTGGGTGACATTAGGCCAGGGCGCTTTCTGTAGTGTAGTCCTCTCCCTTAGGCATGGCCCTGTGCCCCCGGCCCCCACCTCTGTAGGGTGACAAGTACAGCCATTGAAGGTCCAGCATCTCCCATGTGCGCGTTTGACGTCTCTTGGCCTGTTGTCCTAGTCAGTAGTACTGAGTAGTGTACCCCGAATGCGCGGCTTAGTGCATTAGGCTCCTGTGTCTGTCCTCTCCGCCAACGGTGTTGACATTGCATGCACTCAACCTGGTCTTCTTTTTTCTCCCCCCACCCTTTCTCTTCATCTTCTTGTGCATGTGTGCATTAGCATCATCAGGCGGAGGAGATTTGGCATCGGAGCACGAGGGAGCTGCAGGACACAAGGCCCCGGTGGGCCCAGGAACAGACACCGAGGGCACCAGTGATCCGGAGGGCGAGGGGAGCACCACGACGGGGACCGCTGGTGAGAGCAGCGACAGGGACACGTCCTCGAATGGGAGCTCCCTAGCGGTGGCGGCAACATCCGTGCCCCCCGCCTCTACAGGTACAGCCGCCACCCAGCGCACCAGCCCCGCCCTCCCAGCAGCCCCTCAGTCTTCGCTCCGTGCCCGTTCGCCCAGGAAGGCGCGCGTCTCCTTCGCCCCAGGCACCTCAGCCCCTGCCCCTGTTGCCCCTGCTGCCCTTAGTGCGGAGCTCATTGACCTGGTAAGGACGCTCATTGTTGGGCAGACGACCCTTTTGAATGCCATCCAGGGTGTGCAAAGGGAGGTGCAACAGAGCAATGCGTACCTGGAGGGCATTCATTCGGGTCAGGCTGCCCATCAACGAGCGTTCACTGCTCTGGCCTTAGCACTGACGGCAGCCATTGTCCCTGTTTCCAGCCTCCCTCTTCTTACTGCCTCCAGCCTTTCTCTGTCTCCTGTTCCTCAGCCTATCCCATCCACACCATCAGACCAGCCTGCACACACCTCAACACCCAAGAGCAGCTCATCCAGACACAAGCACCACAGATCCCACAAACACTCACCCAAGCAACACACAGATGCAGACATGCCAACAGCCACTGCCACCCCTGTGTCCCCCTCCTCCTCGTCTCCCTCCTCCCTCCCTGTGACGTCTACACTCACACCTGCATGCACCCCAACATCAGCCAGTGCTTCCATCACCACCTCACCCTCCAGTACAGTCCACACTCGTGCAGTCACCACCCCCACTGCCATTTACACGTCCCCTGTGTCCTCTCCCACTGTGTCTGTCACCCCCTCTTCCAAGACACACAAACGCAGGCAGCCACCCACCCAACAGCCATCCACCTCACGACAGCCTACAGCACCAGCACCTACACCCAATGACAGCACACCTGACTCTCCTACAACCACATCCTCTTCCTCCACTTCCATCTCCACTTCTCCTACCCTTTACCTTGGCCCTAAAAAACTTTTCCTGGCTAACCTTGACCTCTTTCCCTCCGATGAGCTCCCCCCTCCATCTTCAAAGAGTCCCAAGAGCACCGCAGCCACCACCAGCCCAGCTTCCGGTGTCACTGTTGTGCATGGGTTCTGGAGCCCACCCTTTGCCAGCAGTGACACATCGATCAGCAGCAAGGGCACGTCCAGCCCCCCCCCCTGGCAAGAGGACCCGCAAAAACAAGGGCCACCGTGCGAGGACCGACAGGGCTGCCCCCAAGGAGCAATGTGCGGCCACTTCACCACCCACACCATATAGGGGAGGCAAGGGCCCGAGAGCCCCATCAAAGGAGCGGAAGGGCAGCAGGAGCGCGGAGAAGGTGGACCCCACATGTCACATCCCAGCTGGGAAGGAGGACACTAAGGAGGCCAGGAGTCCGTCCTCGAAGGGTCCAGAAACGTCATGGTCTGAGGGCGACTGAGCAGGGAGTCCAGGCCAGGTCTGGCTCCCTTGACCTGCTGGATGAGCACCGCTGAACAGGGCCCGCGGGGCAGAAGAGCACCGCTGAACAGGGCCCGCCGTGGAGAAGAGCACCGCTGAACAGGGCCCGCCGTGGAGAAGAGCACCGCTGAAGAGGGCCCGCCGTGGAGAAGAGCACCGCTGAACAGGGCCCGCCGTGGAGAAGAGCACCGCTGAACAGGGCCCGCCGTGGAGAAGAGCACCGCTGAAGAGGGCCCGCCGTGGAGAAGAGCACCGCTGAACAGGGCCCGCCGTGGAGAAGAGCACCGCTGAACAGGGCCCGCCGTGAAGATAGGCACCGCTGAAGAGGGCCCCGCCGTCTCAAGCACCGCTCCGCTGGGCCCTTCTTCTCAAGCACCGCTCCGCTGGGCCCTTCTTCTCAAGCACCGCTCCGCTGGGCCCTTCTTCTCAAGCACCACTCCGCTGGGTCCTTCTTCTCAAGCACCGCTCCGCTGGGCCCTTCTTCTCAAGCATCGCTCCGCTGGGCCCTTCTTCTCAAGCACCGCTCCGCTGGGCCCTTCTTCTCAAGCACCGCTCCGCTGGGCCCTTCTTCTCAAGCACCGCTCCGCTGGGCCCTTCTTCTCAAGCACCGCTCCGCTGGGCCCCGCCGTCTCAAGCACCGCTCCGCTGGGACACCCGCGGTCTTAAGCACCGCTCCGCTGGGCCCTTCTTCTCAAGCACCGCTCCGCTGGGCCCCGTCGTCTCAAGCACCGCTCTGCTGGGCCCTTCTTCTCAAGCACCGCTCTGCTGGGCCCTTCTTCTCAAGCACCGCTCCGCTGGGCCCCGCCGTCTCAAGCACCGCTCCGCTGGGCCCCGCCCTCTCAAGCACCGCTCCGCTGGGCCCTTCTTCTCAAGCACCGCTCCGCTGGGCCCTTCTTCTCAAGCACCGCTCCGCTGGGCCCTTCATCTCAAGCACCGCTCCGCTGGGCCCCGCCGTCTCAGGCACCGCTCCGCTGGGCCCTTCTTCTCAAGCACCGCTCCGCTGGGCACCGCCGTCTCAATCACTGTTTATGGTTCACTGTGCCCACCATGCCTCCTCCTTGACCAGTGGAGACTGTCATCCACCTGATGGACTGTGGCTTTGCACTCCCCAGGATGGTACAGTGGGCAGCCCACCCACTGTAGAGACATTGAGAGACTGTGGCTTTGCACTCCCCAGGATGGTACAGTGGGCAGCCCACCCACTGTAGAGACATTGAGAGACTGTGGCTTTGCACTCCCCAGGATGGTACAGTGGGCAGCCCACCCACTGTAGAGACATTGAGAGACTGTGGCTTTGCACTCCCCAGGATGGTACAGTGGGCATGGTGGCTCCTCGTGGATCTGGCGTCGTGGACTCATGTGGCTGTGGTGCCCCCCCTTCCCTTCCCCCTGAGGTGCCTGTAGTTTTTACATCTGATGCCCCTGCAGTGTTCTCTCCAAAGGACTCAGGTCTCCTGTGTGGGCTTTGCCCTTGTTTCTCAGAACTTTGGCCCACGGACATGATGAATTCGTAGGATGTGCAGGACTTGTTACTTCAGTTATACACTGTTGTGTATGTCATTTGTTTTCTTGTGAATATCTTTCATGGTTGTACGATATTTTTCAGGAGCTTTTTGGTACATAAATATTTATTCCAAATTTGATTATGTCCTAGCATTTTTCAGGGGTGTTTGGGTGGTGTCACTGTGACTTGTTGCTCTGCATTGGTGTGTACATAGTTGGGGGGGGTCGCATATGTGTGTGCCCGTAACCTTTCGTCCTCCCCCCTCTGGTGTGTCGTAGGTGCAGTACTCACCGTTGTCGTCTGCGCCGGACTTCGTACTCGTGGTAGATGAGAAGGTAGACAAGAGCAGGTAGGAGGTTTAATTCGGGTTCCATGCTGTCCTCCTTCCTCCTGGAGTGCGTAGTGGTGAGCGTTTTCCCGTTCGTAGTCTGTTTCCGCCGTGTTTTTATCGGCGGTGCTCCCGCCCCGGAAAAGGTGGCGGATTGGTGAGTTGTGATAGGGTGGGCGGTACATTGTCTGCCGCCTGGCTGTTGGCGGTGACCGCCGCGCTGTTTGTTTGTACCGCCGTGGCGGGCGGAGTGTTAAAGTGGCTGTCTGTGTTGGCGGTTCCCGCCAGGGTCAGAATTCCATATTTTTTACCGCCAGCCTGTTGGCGGGTTGGCCGCCGCTTTAACACCAACCGCCAGGGTTAGAATCACCCCCTCTGTGTATTAGGGTCCTTGTGACCATAGGATGGCTCTGGAAGTGGGGCCCCAAGCTTCCTAACCAGTTACAAATATTTTTGTCAACTGGAGAAGGGGCTCCGGGTCATACGATGTCTCGGGAAGGGGGGCCTCATGCCCCCTCCCCAATTAAACATATTTTCAGCCCCTGGGGATGGTGTCCCAGGGCCATACAATGGTTCAGGAAGGGCCCTACATTTCCTCTCTGTTAGACCTGGCAGCTCTTGGTGTGATTTCCCTGCACTTTTTGCTTCTGCCCCCTGTTTTTGGACCCTGTGCTGCAATTAGTTTTGGTAGTTTTGATACTTTGGGCTGGGCACTTTACCACTGCGAACCAGTGCTAAAGTACAAAAGCTCTCTGTCCACATTGTATTGTTGTTGAATGGTTATCCATGATTGACATATTTGTTTACTAGTAAGTCCCTAGTAAAGTACAGTAGAGGTGCACAGGGCCTGTAAATCAAATGCTACTAGTGGGCCTTCAGCACTGATTGTGCCACCCACATGAGTAGCCCTGTAAACCTGTCTCAGACCTGCCACTGCAGTGTCTGTGTGTGCAGTTTTAAACTGCCAATTCGACCTGGCAAGTGCACCCACTTGCCAGTCCCCAAACCTTCCCCTTTACTACATGTAGGTCACCCCTAAGGTAGAATCTAGGTAGATCCATGGGCAGGGTGCAGTGTATTTAAAAGGTAGGACATGTACTGATGTGTTTTACATGTCCTGACCAAATTCGGTGTTCACTATTGCAAGGCCTATCTCTCTCATAGGTTAACATGGGACTGCCTTTAAATATCTTTTAAGTGCAGTTTCCCATTGGGAGAAGATAGAGATATGGAGTTTGGGCTTTGTAAACTAACAATTTAAAAATACATCTTTTGGTGGTGTTGGTTTTTAGATTGTCTGTTTGAAAATGCCAATTTTAGAAAGTGGACATTTTCTTGCTTAACCATTCTGTGCCTCTGCCTGCCTGTGGAATCCACATTTAGGTCAGAATGACAGTTGGGCTCTTGTGAATTCGCACTAGACATTGACACAAAGAGAGCTGGGGAGTGTCCTGCATATCCTGATGAGTCTCCTGGGCTAGAGTGGGGAGGGAGGAGCTGAGACCTACACCTGAAAGGGTTGAGCCTGTCCTCACACAATGCAGACTCCAACCCCCTGGAGTGTGTATGGGGCCAGGCCTGGGCAAGGCAGGATCTTGTGACCAACAGAGACTTTACTTTGAAGTTTGCCTGCTTCAAGGCAGAAATGAATAGAAGTAGTGCCCCTAAATCCCCAGACTTTCAGATTACTTCTGTGTCAAGAGGAACCTCTGCCAAGGAAAAGAGCTTGATGCTTGAGGAGGACCTGTCACTCTGCCTGTTGCTTTGCTGTGCTGGCCTGCTGCCGCTTCTGCCTGAAGAGGGAAAGAACTGTACTTTGCTTTCTGAAATCCTGCTTGTGAAGTTTCTCCAAGGGTTTGGACAGAGCTTACCCCCTGTTCTGAAGTCTCAGGGACATCAAAGACCAGATCTGCAGATCCATTGTATAGGTGAAGGAACATATAGGAAATATTTATATGCCCCTAACTCCTCCTTGCGTCACATGAGCATCAACATTTTATTAAAGCTAATGTGGTGTTAAGGAGGCATTTTTGCTGCGCAGTATTTACAAAGTGGCGCAATGGTTGCATTCCGCCACTTTGCACCCCCTTAAGCCTCATTATGCCTGCATCAGGCATAATGTATGCATGGGGTAGGTTCAAGCATTGAGAGGCCCGCACAAATGGTGCAGTGAAATCTACAAGATTTCACTTTGCCATTTTTGGCGTCATTTATAACTCCTGCTCAGAGCAGGTGTTAAAATGATGCACCCATAATAACCTATGGGCCTCCCTTCACTTAGGACCACCATGGTGCGCCGTATTGTAAATACAGTGCACCATTGGTGTCGTTAGGCGGGGCAGGGGTGATGCAAGAAAACTGGTGCATCAGTGCTGATTCGTCAGTTTCTTGTAAATATGCCTTTATATGTTTTGGACCAGAGGACCCCTCTTTCCACTAGGCCTAGGGGGGTATAGGTTATTCCTATCCTGCCACCTATATGTTTTTTTTTAATTCGTTTTACAGGACGTAGAGTGAGTTCCTGAGTTCCAAGTTAGCTGCTGCCACATTTTTGTTTATTGTGGTTTTAGCTAATCATATCTTATCTTTTGATCTATTAGAGCCATGTAGGTGCCAGGTCTATCTATATATAAAACTTTTAAACCTTAATTTCTTACTTCCTTAATTTCTCGAAAAATACTGAACAAATATACACCAAATCACCAAAAGCTTACTTTCTGGATCAAGTTCTAGCTTTCTGCAAAAATTGGTGTAATTCAGATCAGCTGTTTTTGGGGTATTGCTATTCAATTTTAGTATGGAAAAGTGCTTAGGGAAAATGCATTTTGGAGCTGTTCCTGCATGATAGATCACCCCAAACTTTCCAGGAAGCTGAGATGGATGATTTTGTTTTCTAAAGTTTGGTGAAGATTCTTCATACGGCACCAAACTTATAGGCAATTCAAAAAATCAATTTCCTACGGAAACGCGAACGTAACTATATATCTAAATATTTAACTATGTTTCTCTAAATACTTTAAACTGCAGATTGCTGAAGTGTCTTGCCTCTTCCCGTTATTGGATCGGTCACCGTATAGTCTCAGTCATCGCCCTCCAGAGTTGCTATCTTTCCCAGAACTTCTGATGGTTTTGAGGACAACCCCATGTTTCATGACTAGGTAGTTCTAGTGTGCAGTTAGTGTCTAGTCCAGACTTCATGTTGTGATACTAAGGTCAGGTGTGTTTATCTACTTTTTATCTATGTCCCCCTTGCTTAGCACTAGACCCAATTTCAATAATGCTTCTTCGTGGTGTGTGAATCTCTTGTTCTGCGCAATATTTAAATCGGACATTTTAAAGCCTAAATCAGTCGGACACCCCATCACTTGTTGTAGTGTATTAGTTATGGTCTTCCAAAGATGTGCGTGCAGAAAGTCACCCACCTCAGACCTACATCTTAGGCATGATAGATCTGGGCTACGCCGCATCTGTCATAGTCTTTGTAGGGTCAAGTAGATGCAATGTATATATTTGAACTGTATTAGGCGGTATCTGGTGGATACTGTGGCGTCCCTTGGTTCCATCAAAGCAAAGACCCAGGGTTCATATTCCAACTGACCCACGTCTGCTTCCTAGGCGATTCTTAATTTGTTAAATGTGCCACAGGTGTTCATTATTAGTGATGTATAAAGTAGGAATATTTCCCCTTCTGTATCATTTGAGACGTTGCCACTTTAGTTTGAAGTGGGCTAAATTCCAGGATTTCTGTAATGCTAGTAAGGTGTGGCATAATGGCATACCTCAACTGCAGGTAGTAGAAGAACTGGATCTTTTCAAGACTGAATTCTTCATGTAATTAATTGGCAGATCTCATAATATTTGATCGAGTTATGTCATCCATGGTGTCAGTACCAACCTCTACTAAAGGCTACCAGAACAGACACCTTCGGGGATCTGATGCCAAGGCCCTGCGGGGTCCTTCTGACAATTTTCCTGTGCCCTTGTGTTCGTTATTGGAAGGATTTACAGGTGGCAGGAGTTACTTTGCCAGCTGGGGCAATCTTACGTACTGGTTTACCTCTGTGTATACTTAGGCCCAGATTTTTCATACTTTCGGGTAGTGCAACGCTGCAAGCCACCTTGCTTCGCTATGTGGAAGGGAAAGGGCTGGAATGCGCTAAATTTAATACTATGTGGTACATTCCTGTGCTTTCAACGCAGGCACCATTGCATCATGGTGCAACTTTGACTGTGTTACAGGCAGGACTGTTTTGTGTAGGACGGGACACCTTCCTGCACAAAAACAACCCTCAGAGGCATTTTCCTCTTTCTATGTGTGCTGCAGAATGCACCACGTGTGGAAACAGGAAAACATTAGGAGCAATAAAGATGTTTCTCCTCTTTACATCTACCCTGGGGAGGCGTAGCATTTTGATGCATTCCCAGGTCTACTACTAATGGTAAATCTGAGAATGCACCAAAATCCATGGGTGTATTCTTTGAAACAACCATGTTCCACCCATGGAACACAACCCTGGCTCAGAGTAATACAAGGCAGCGGTTTGACCTGCTTTACTCCAGATTTATCAAGCCATGCAGGGCCACGCAAGGTGGCCTCACATGCCCTGATAAATCTGACTTTAGGGTTGCATTGCCTTTGTGCCCCCTTGCATGAATTCGTAATGGGTAATTCTGGAGTATCTATCTTTGGGTAGGAGTATACTTTTTTTCTCAATGCTGTGCAACCAATCATTGAGACTGAGGTGGTGGACAGTGCTGGGTATTTCTGTGTGTCCTGTCCTGAATGGGTTGCAATTGCTGAAGCTTTGGTTACTTGTATACCTAAATATTTAAAGTGG
Source organism: Pleurodeles waltl (assembly GCF_031143425.1). Taxonomy (NCBI): domain Eukaryota; kingdom Metazoa; phylum Chordata; class Amphibia; order Caudata; family Salamandridae; genus Pleurodeles; species Pleurodeles waltl. The sequence goes on from NC_090443.1 coordinate 351,649,826, forward strand.
TCCATACTGATTAGTATGCCAGCTTGGCAAGCCATGTCCGGATATGTTTTCAATTTCGTTTAGGGTTTGGTCTAGTCTCTGTCCTGACATGACTGGATTGCTTTGGTATAGTAAAAGGTTGTCTGCATATTTTCAAATCTTGTCCTCTATCGCTTCAATCTATCTCGATCCTGTGATTTGTGTGTTCTCTCTGTCTCACCACCATAGGTTCAAGGACTAGGCACCCTTGCCTTGTTCCTCTTTCTGTAGAGAAGGGTTCTGTTAAGGTATTGCCTAGCCTGGGTTGGGCCATCAATCCTTATTATAGTATCTGGGTGTATGAGATAAATTTTGGATCAAAGACCAATTGAGCTAAGAGATTAAACAGGTAGTCCCGGGAAAGGTTATCAAAGACTTTTTGAAAGCCAATTAGTAGCAAAGCTAATGGCTCGTTTAGCCTCCCTGATGGAGAAATGGCATCAAATGCCCTTCATATATTGGGTATTGTTGTCCGGTATGTCAAAAATCCACTTGGTTGATATGAAACAGCTCATTAATGGTGTCCTCATTATTGATGTAGCCAGAAGTTTGGACAGTATTTTGGTATGTTTATGGCCTGAGATATAATCACATCTGCAACAGTCTGATTAAAGGATTACTGTTATAAGGCTTCACCAAGGTCTATAGGAGACTCACTATTGATTGTTTAGGTCATTGAGAGGTTCAACCACAGAGATCGAAAGTCCTATGAAGAATTCCACCAGGAAATTGTTGAGGCACGGTGCTTTTCATGAAGCCAGTTGCAAGATGGCCTCTAAGATCTGTTTAGTAGTTATCTCTTCCTCCAGTGCATTATTGTTTGCTTCTGTATGGTGGCATAGATGTGTTGCTTCATGGTACATGATAAGGTGCTCTTCTGGGGTCTGAGTCATTTCAATGTAGAATTTGCTGTAGAAGTTCAGTTACGTTTGTTATCTCTAGTGGGCGGGTGAGGATATTTCTGTTTTGGCTTATGTGTTGAGTGGCTTTTTCCCTACAAGCCTCCCTAGTTTACCAGTGTAGGTCCTGCAGTCATAGATTTTGCTTTGAGATGCTAGCCATATATTCCTGACTTTTTTTTACTTGGACGTGATGATATAATTTTGTTTGTATGAGTTGCTGTATGTTCTCATCTCCGTTCTCATCTGTGTGGCTGTGTCTAGCTTTGTTTTCAGCTACTTGCAGTTCAATTCCTAGTTATGTAACTGGTTTATTTTTTTTGGCGCTTTTGAAATAAGATTTTGCTAATGTTTTTGCTTCTCAGAGCTGCCTTGTATGCCTCCTGTAAGACAGTTGGACAGTCTACAGTGTTGGCGTTTCATTGAAAGTATTGTGTTGTATCTCTAAAATCTGACTTGGTTAGCCTACAGGTGCTCAGCCTACATGGTGGATAAGTTTTAGGAGTATGCACACAGATCTGTATTTCCAGGGGAATGTGATCAGGTAGGCCCATAGCATGTAGGGGTATTGTGCCTATTGAACCTAAGCTGGCAACAAAATCGCAATCTGGCCCGGAAAAAGATCTGTGTGCCCCCAAGAAGAGTGTGTGGCTGTCTTCCTCAGGGTATTGGTGACTCTATATGCTGCTCAAGGGAGAGGATGTTTGAGGTGCATTTAGTCACAATCTCTAATTTTTAATCCCACGCGGTCTCCAGTAGGATGGTACTAATGTGACTGAAGAAATAATTTAGGGGGATACATAAACTGTAAGCAAAGTGACAAGTGTGCCAAATTGGATGCCTGTGATCATGATGTTTTGGCCTATCTTAACAGTCTAAGTGCTTTCTATTCTCAGTCGATTAATCAGCATTGTAGTCCCTGTGTTCCTGTCAACACTCTAAGGTCTGTTGTTCTTCACAGGTGCCCAGAATTCTACACACACTTGACCCATGAGACACTGTCCTCTTCCTTTGCAGGTACCGTCCACACAGTCAAACAATGCAGTAAGAAGACATGACGCAAACCTTTCTCTTGTTATGATCATAATATTTGGACTTCAGCCTTAGCATGATCTGGAGAGTTCTTTCACTGCTACCCTTCAGGAAAGAACTGAAGACACTTATCCATGCTTCCATCTAGAAAGAAACTCTCATTCATAAATAATCCTCTGCTTGATAGATCTCACCTTATTCACTCCTGTCCTCCCTGCATCAACTCCCTCAAGGGCCTCTTCTGTAACCCCACGGAGCGCCACAAGTGGTCTGTGCTCTCTTGCTTTGTAGCTAGGTTCTGACATACATACAAAAATGCTGTCATTGGACTGTGTCTTATTTTGCTAGATCACCTGGGCTCACAGTAGGCCACATCTCCCACTATGCCCAATCTTCCCCAAATAGAAGATGGGACTCTCTCTATATAAGGTTACATAAGATTTACAGCTGTGTTTCTGGAACCCTCTGAGTGTCTCGCATGGAAATCAATCCTTAGTGGTGGCCAACACATCCTGCAAAGGTGGAACAGTTTCTTCCTGGAAACACCAGGATTCAAGAAACATAAGCAGTACTTCACAAAAGTGCACCTAGGGTTCCAGGAGCCATTCCATAATCTTTTAATTTTCATCCCCTTCCACCTTTACCCACATCTTCTCTCCCTAGATTATGTCTTCTCCTTCTAAGCCACATTTTTCCTTGCACAGCTGTGACATTTCCATGCGGATGCAACTCCTGCAAAGACCCATCATATTCCAGGAGACAACATCAGCTGCTAGCTCATACCTTCTCCTGCTAAGCCATACATTTCTCCAGGTGGGCCACATCGTCTGTGACTAGGCCACACCTTCTTCCTCTAGGACATCTCTTCTGGCATTATACTATGTCTTCTCATCAGTCCTATTTCCACTGGCAGCATTAATGTATGTATTTTTAGCATGTATTTGATTTTTTTTATTTTCTATCCTTTAGTTTGCTTTTTTCATTTTCTGTCTTTTGCTCTCAGGTACTCATCTGGGACCGACATGATACAGGGTTTTATTTAGAATATGGTGAACAGGGTATTTCATCAAAAATGTGGCAGAAGTCTTACCCATGGTGTTACAAATGCATTATTGTCAATGGCACCCTAAATAATGGAGCCAGGACATCCACAACATTTTCTTAGAATCTTTTCATTGGATTTTGCAATACTGAAGAGGCAATTGACACACAAACGTTATGACAGCTGATTTTACTCGCATGCCTGAACGATTCAAATTAAAAAAAATTCATTTGGCCGTGCGTGTTGAACTTAATGCACCAATCTGCGGCTGATGTTGAATGAAAGCGAGGACCACAAGTGATTTCTCTACTGATCAACTTTTTGCTTTGCCAAATTTGCCAGCTACATTAGTCACTGCTGGACCTTATTGGTATCTCGAAACTAACAATGTTTCTGTCCTGATGATGACCCCAGTATAAATAATCTTTGTTCGGGGTCAAAAATTTGAGAATGTTTAGAGTGGACTGTTGCTATTAGATTTAGGATATCAACAATATCAACACTCCTGTTAGAGGGTCATACTTACATCTATTGTCCTGATCAATCACTTGTATATATTTATATTTTTGCATAGCATCTGCACAATTTATTATCACCTTTTCACGTACACTGTGCCACACCACTATTTGAAGCATCTTGTTTTTGAAAAATGAAATAATTTTGAAGCATAAAATATATTAAAAAGAATGATGTTTGAATCCCAGATTGAGGCAATCATTTCATGGTTCGCCCTGTACTTTGCCAAGAAAAGCTACCACTTCCCCCTTAGGGACATTTGTTCTTTTAATAATTGCTAATAACCTTTGTGCCATTTGACAAATCTTCACACCATTTTCAAAACTTGTTTGCCACTCACTTTATCCACTGTGTGGACAGTTTTGGGGTGATTAGTCTAGCGAGGCCTCGAAAAAGGGGTGTCCCAATACACTTTCCCCAGTGCAAAGTCCGTGGGGATTTTGCATTTTTTTACACAACTAGAGCCCAAACTGCTGCACGGATTTACGGCAAATTTGGCAGAAAGCTAGATCTTGGTCCAGAAGTAGTGTTCTTCATAATTTGGTGTAAACTTGTTCAGTAATTTCACAGTAATTAAATAAAATAAAATATAGGTATCTAGGGACACAGATTATTTGCCGATCGCATCAGAGTGAAAGGCAAGGCCCTGATTGGTTGGCCACAACTTTGAAGGAAAGTTGTGGTCACCATTTTGTTTTGTGGCTGGACCCCCAGGAGAAAACATAAATAAAACACACATAAGGGGTCAGGATAGCAGTATCCTGACCCCACAGGACACATGGAGGGGCCTCTGAGGGACCCCTCATAGGCAATAAATTGCCCAATTGTTTATGGTTGGTCGATCTGCAGATTCACAGATCCACCGCGGTGCACAGTGCAATCCCCAGTGTAAATCCCTGACAGATCCATGGATCTGAAGCCCTCAAACACTATACCCCTGCCTTTGGCCATGCGAGGCGTAGGGTTGAGTGCATGGGGGGGTTGGTTACAGGCCCTGTGGCCAACCCCTCCCACCACTGGCCATGCACGGTGGGGGTTCTAATAACATACAGTAATTATGCATTAGTTTACGTTGAAAAAAACATAGAACTTCACTGCAGTCATTGTTAGACCTTGCATCCTTGGCGTAGCCTTCCCTGTCTTTTTTGCCTCTGCTTCCTATGTTTTGACTGTGTGCTGGACTTTGTTTTTGCTGGTTTTGCATGGCCAAAGGCAGGGGCACTTTACCACTGCTGACCAGTGCAAAGTACAAGTACCCCTGTGTAAATTGTGTGTGCAATTTCCATGATTTGCATATTTGATTTACTAGTAAGTCTCTAGTAAAGTGCACTAGAAGTGCCCAGGGCCTGTAAATAAAATGCTACTAGTGGGCCTCCAGCACTGATTGTTCCGCCCACACGAGTAACCCTGTAAACATGGCTTAGATCTGCCACTTCAGTGTCTGTGTGTGCAGTTTTAAACTGCTAATTTGACCTGGCAAGTGTACCCACTTGCCAGGCCCAAGCCTTCCCTTTTTATACATTTAAAACACCCCTAAGGTAGGTCCTAGGTAGCCTCATGGGCAGGGTGCAGTGTATGTTAGAGGCAGGACATGTACTGATGTGTTTTACATGTTTTGACAGTGAAATACTGCCAAACTCGGTTTTCACTGTTTCAAGGCCTATCTCTCTCATAGGTTAACATAGGGGCTGCCTATAAATAGCCTTTAAGTGCAGTTTCCCTCTGGGAGCAGATAGAGATGTGCAGTTTGGGGTCTCTGAACTCACAATTTAAAAAAACATCTTTTGGTGAAGTTGGTTTTTAGATTGTCAGTTTGAAAATGCCACTTTTAGAAAGTGGGCATTTTCTTGCTTGAATCATTCTGTGACTCTGCCTGCTTGTGTATTCCCTGTCTGGGTCAGTCTGAAAGTTGGGCTGTTTTTGAATCTCCACTAGACAGTGACACAAAGGGAGATGGGGTGTAGACTGCATAGCCTGATTGGTCATCTAGGCTAAAGTGGAGGGAGGAGCTGACACTTACACCTGAATGGGCTGTGCCTACCCTCACACAATGCAGTCTCCAACCCCCTGGTGTGAGCCTGGAGCCAGGCCTGGGCACGGTAGGATATTGTGAACAACATAGACATTCCTTTCAAGTTTGCCTACTTCAAAGGCAGACAGAGGTATAAGTAGTGGACCCAAATCCCCAGATTTGTAAATTACTTCTGGAACCAAGAGGAACCTCTGCCAAGGAGAAGAGCTGGAGGGAGAGTACTGCCCCTGTGCCTGTGAGTGTACTTTTCTGGGTTGGCCTGCAGTTAATGCTTCTGCCTGAAAGAGAACAAAGACTGGACTTTGTGGTATATTCCTGCTTTTAAAGTGTCTCCAAGGGCTTGGACTGAGCTTGCCTCCTGTTTTGAAGTCTCAAGACCATCAAAGACTTCCTCTGCCAGCACCTGGACTCTCTGCTGAGACTCCTAGCCTGCCAGGTTGTGCCCTATCCAGTCCTTGGGCCCTTGAAAGGTGAAGAAGGTGGAACTAAGCTGAAAATCCAGGCACAGGAGCTACACGGAGGTACATGGGGAAAATGTTAACGCACCACCTGCAACGCGGCTGTAAAAACTAAATGCCACCTTCATTGTGGCTGAAATCGACACACCATCTACATTGCAGCTGGGAAATCGGTGCATCATCTGCATCACGGCTGGAGAAACAACGCAACACCCGCTTGCAGCCGCTGAAATTGACCCAAACCCCGCATAGCATGGATTCTCGTGTGGCCGGATTTCACACACAGCATCGCTGGGTGTCAAAATCATTGTGAACTTGCTTGGACCCGAGGTGCCTGTCCGGAAATCGATGCATCGCTCTCTTGCAGGAAAGAAAAGCAATGCATCACCTACCCGACCAATGAATAAACAACACATGGCTTCACTTGCGAGTAAGGAATCAACGCATCGCTGACCTTTCAGATGCATGCTCGCCCGTGCAGCTGATTTTTTATGCAAACCAGTTACTTTGTGTAACATAAATGCATCCATTGTTTTCTATGGACTAAGACTCTTTTCAATTTAAAAAAAGATTTTTGTTGTTTTGGTCATGTTTGATTAAGATAAATAAAGGCTATTTTTCTAAACTGGTGTGCTGTGCATTCTGTAGTGTTTTCACTGTATTACTGTGTGTGTTGTTACAAATGCTTTATACATTGCCTTTGAGATGAGCCTGACTGCTTGTGCCAAGCTATCAAGGGGGTGAGCAAGGGTTGTCTTAAGTGTAACTCGCTTACCCTGACTAGAGTGAGGGTCCCTGCTTGGACAATGTGCACACTGACTGCTAACCAGAGACCCCATTTCTAACAGTTATTCTTAGCTGAATAAACTATACTGTAACTTTAGGCCATGAGTTATAGTTTCTTAACATAAGTATAACTGTAAGCATCACTATAACTGCTGAATTTCTATAGTTTTGTGTGGGTAAAAAGTCAACCTAACTATAACGCCCCTGTAACATTTGTTTTTTTCAGTAAATATATTCAGCCCTAGGCTCTAGCCCATCCCGGGGGTCAAAGTACTTCAACTAAAAACTCTGGCTGGCATTTTGTCTTTTTTGTATTATGTCATACGGCTTTCAACTTTTTTTTGTATTTTGCCCTATGAAGGGTCCCACAAGGACTAGGGGGCAGGGTATCCCTCTTGCACCCCCTTATATATTTTTTCTTCAATAAACTCAGGACAGTGGACTAATTTCCTGAGTCCTGTAATGGTTGCCTGAAAAAAATAAATTGTTCGCTCCCTTGGGAGCCTTACTCCTGTGAGGAGCAGGTTGGCCTAAGGGAAAAATAGCCCACTAGGCCAGTCAGAATGCTCTATTTTTAATATTAGGTTAGAAAAACTCTCACGAAAGTCCCTTGAACCTCATCATCCAGATATACAAATATTTTTGATTCTTAATTTTTCAAAAGCTGCTTAACAGATTTATACTAAATCACAAAAGCACGCGGTCTGATTTTTTCCTCCTGCTCAATTTGATGTAATTCTGTTCAGCAGTTTTGCAGTAGCCTTGTGAAAAAAGGTCTACGGAAAATGCCTGGAAATTTGAGTTTTGGCATCCCCTAGGTAAATGTCAATGTCAGTGATGTAGTTTGAGATGTCATCAGTGATGTTATAAATGATGTCAATTGAACATGTCATGAGTGATGTAATATGTGAGGTCATAAGCAGTGTATAGAGGCTCTGCTAACTTTAACTGGTGAATTTCTAGATTTTTTAAAGTTGAAAATGTTAATGTTGTCACTGACATATTCACCTAACTACAACGTTACTTTAACCTTTGGCTTTTTTTTGTGAATTTCTAAAGCTTTTTTAAACAGAAAAATATGTTTTATCACATTAAACATAACGTTACCTTAGCCTTTGTTTTTGTCAGTGAATCATCTACATATATACATGTGTGTATATATATATTGCATGAGTTGTCTCATCAATAATTTTTATTGCAAATGTTGCAGTGTGAATACAAAAGATGGCAGAGAATGTGTCATCAATTATATAATATATGGAGTAATTAGCTGTGCATGGTGAAGGTGCGAGTATTAGTTACCTAAGGTACAAGTTTTAGTTACCTGAAAGAACTCTAACTATAACTGCTGAATTTCTATTGTTTTGTATGAGTAGATTCGGAACCTAAATATAACGTCCCTGTAACCTTTGTTTTTTTCAGAGAATTTCTATGGTTCTTTTTTTAACATACAGTAAACTTTATTGCTATACGGGAATCCAACCACTGCCACCCATGGCCTTTGGCTGTGCGTAGCAGGGGTTGGCCATAGACCAACCCCTTAAAAGCACCCAAATGTGCACCATGCACGACCTTCTCCTGTGTGCAGAAGGGATTGCCCGCAATGGCTGACCTGTAGCCAGTCCCTGCGGCCAACCCCACTAACCACTCAGCCCACCGCTGTGCACGACCCTTTATGCATGCACAGCGGATGTTGTCTGTGGCCTATCTGGGTATGAGAATAGGTGTGAGAGGCTGTATCGGAGGTAAGAGTGGCTGTCAGAGTGTCTGTTTGGGCGTGAGAGTGCACACATTAGTGTTTTAGTTGGTGTGTCAGTATATACGTGGGTCTGTGAGTGGGTGCATAAGGGTGTCAGTGAGTCTGTGAGTGGGTGTGTGATGGTCTGAGTGGGTGTGTGAGTGGGTCTGAGTGGGTGCTTGAGGGTCTGACTGAGGCCGTTAGTGACTGCATGAAGGTCAGAGTGGGTGCGTGGGTTTCTGAGTGGGAGAATTGATTGAAAGAGAGACAGAGAAAGTGAAAGAAAGTGAGAGGGAGAAAGATAGAGTTTTTTAATCTTCGATATCTTATATACTTAGAATGAGTTACTTGTTTCCAATTTAAAATAAAAAATGATTTTTTTAAATATAATAATTTAACCAAAAAAAAAATGGAGTCCAGCTAGACTCAAACCTCCAAAGCTCAATGTGAAAGTATGCAACCTTCACACTGAGCTACGGGGTTTTAATTTAAAATTTTAATTTTTTTTTTTAGCCTTTTATGAGCTACCTGGGACCGCTAAGGAGCCATCAAGGGCTCACCTGAGGTCCCTATATAGTTTTTTATTTACTTTCTTTTGATTTTAATTTTTAAAAAAAGCCCTTTATGGGCTACCTGGCACTGCAGGGGAATCCTTAAGGCTTCCCCCTGCAGTGCCATTGCTTCAGAACCCATGGAGCTGCTCTGACTGCGGTTCTATACTTGCTGAAGCATTTCATCTCTGTCCCCTGCACAATGGGATTGGAGTCCAGGTGGACTCATTACCATTTTATTTAAATTCACACATAAAAATTATTCTATGTCCATGCACGCACAACTACTCACATAGTTCTTCACAAATAGATAAAACTAGTGACATACAGACATTCATTCACTTAATAAGTCACTGACAGAATCACTTAGTCACTGATACAGTACAAACACACATATTAAGAGAATCATACAGCTAGTTACACATCCACTCATACAACTATAAAGCTATTAACACCCCCACTGATACACCCATACAAAAGATCAGAAAAAACAATTATTAAATCACTCATCTATCAACACATTCAGTGAATGAACTGCACAGCCACTAACACATCCACACACCCACCCATTCAGTCACTAACATACCCACTGAGTCCTCAATACAATCACTAGCACCCAATTATAAAACCATTCACACACCCACTGACTGACATGCAAAGGCATTGATAAACCCAGTCAGTCAGCAATGTATCCACTAACACACCCACTTATTCACCAACACAAGTAATAACACATCCATTAATTCTCCAATATATGAAACTATCACACCCACTTATTTTATGTTACACCCTCTTACACACCTATTCACTCTCACATGCAGTCAGTGACAGATGTACTCAGTTATAATTACAGTTATTAATAGACTCAGGGGCATATTTATATTCTGGGCCGGATTTGCGTCATTTTTGTTACACAAATTTGGTGCAAACTTAACTCCATACTTATATCTTGACGCTAGACACGTCTAGTGTCAAAATATAGGAGTTAACGTCATTTTTCTGAATGCGTGAACCCACCTTGTGCCAATTAGATGCAAGGTAGGCATTCCCGTCCAAAAAACAAGTCTAAGCCCGTAGCGCTATATTTATTCTCCGTGCTAAAATGACGCACGGGTGTGAGGCAGATCCCAAAAATTACGTTAACCCCGTTTTGCGTAAAAGTTTAATGCCTGGGTCTGACGAGGCGTTAAAATGAGGCACATAAACCACTACTTAAAAATCACAGAAGGAACATTTGCTACCTCCAGGACAGCATGGAAGTTTTACTGCTCCAGCTAGGCACACCTCGCAGACATCCGCAATGACAGCTGCTCCCTCCACCTCCACAGCAGTAACTCCAAACACCAATGCGCCACCCACAAAGGCAACGCAGAAGGCAGGAGAGGATACTTCAGCAGAGGACAACCCTCCTTGGCCTCAGGGAGCAAGACATCATCAGGACTTACCGTCTCACCTGGGAGACCCTTCTACACCTGCTGAACCAGATTGCACCAGACATTACAGCAAGGCTGCAAACTCCCTACAACAGACCACCCATCACAAAGCTCCTCACTGTTCTGCCCATGCTGGTTTCTGGATCCTTTCAGACAACAAGGGAACTAGTGGCTGGTGTCTCCCAGCCATTAATATCAGTTTTCCCGTCTAAGGTCCTAGATGCCATCATCTGCCTCACACCCCACCACATCTGCTTCCCAATCACCCAGCAGCTGCAGTAGGAGACCAGGCAAGGATTCTATCTAATTGCTGGGTTTCATTATGTGCTGGGTGCAATGGACTGAACCCATGTAAAACTGGTGCCACCTGCATCTACGAAACACCTATATAGAAAACGCAAGGACACCCACTCAATTAATGTGCAGGCCATTGTGGACCACAGTGGGCTCTTCACAAACATCTCAGGCAAGTACCCCGGCAGCATCCTTGATGCTTACATATTCCGGCACTCCACCCTCAACGAGCGGTTCCAGGATGGACGATATGGCAATGGCCTACTTATCGGTAAGTCAACCAACCAATCAAAATACACACAACACACCAACCCTGTAGGACAAACAACATGTACACCACAACAAAGACGCATGGGCATTGGACCACAGATGTACTTGCAACAACACATATGCAACATGCCGCAGTACACCGCAATGATTGGACATCACAAACGCAGACACCCACATGTACCTAACACAGCCACAAACTAGCAGCCACACCACGTGAAGGCCCGGTGGAGCTATGCCCCCTTTGCATTCAGAAGAAGTTGTGCTTTCTACTGCATGTAATTTGTGCATTGGAAAGCGCCACAGGTCGGCCCATGGAGGCCCCGGCACTGCCCACGCCAAGTGCCTGGCCAGTGCAGGGGCCTCCAGGGGGCACCTGACACCCCCATTCCGCCAGCCCTTGCATGGCGGTGGAACTGCCATGCAAAAGCTAGCAGATTTGGGAGTCAAAATCCGGAGGGCAGCGCTGCTTGCAGCTCTGCCCTCCGGATTAAGACAGCTGGGATTGCCAGGCAGCTGGATGGTGCCAACCTGGCAATGTTGACGGTTCAATCGTAGTGGGTCCGCCACAGTCATAATGTGGCGGTCATCCTGCCACTACCGCGGCGGTCCAACTGCCACTGTGAGCCTGCATTCCCTCCAGATTTGTAATGAGGGCCAAGATGGCTGACCCAATCATCATCTGCCACTAAGGCCCACTAAGTGTTGCACTGCATGTGAAATGCCACATGCCAACATCAACAGAATGGGCTGGCTTTGTAGGGCAACTATGCTGGCTACACATCTGATGCCATTGTGTTGCAAGGATGTGGTGGCTTCCATCTAATATAAAGACCCTGCTATTAAACTGGACTACACAAAACATGTTGCATACATGATGAGCATACGTATTGGAATCCCGATGGTCATATACAGGTCCTTGAGTCAGTACTCAAGAATGTCATGTACATCAACACAGTCAAATTGAACCATATTAAAAATACCTGGAACATTCACAACACCCAATTACCTCTGATTCACCACTCAAACTGCAACCAACTACTGCCATGGAATATTCCAGATCCCTCTCAACTTTTCACTAAATTTCTCCCTCTTATCTTTGCAGCTGACCAAAATTATGGCATACAGCCTTGGGTCATGACCCCATATGCAAATCCATCAACCAATGAACAGCATGCCTACAGTGAAGCACACCGGAAAACACGCAATGTGGTGGAGAAGATCTTTGGCCTTCTCAAATCCAGGTTCAGGGGCCCAGACATGACAGGAGGAAGCCTCCTTTATGCTCCCCTCCTGGGATGGACAAGTAGATGTCCACAATGAGGAGGAGGAGGAGGAGGATGGGGCTGAGGTCCTTGAGGGGGAACAACCAAACACAGCGGCAGGAGTTCGCAGGAGACAAACAATTGTTGAGAACTTTTATACCTAGTCAACCAAAAACTTTGTAAATACCTCTAATAAATGTTGTTTAACAACATAATCCTTGGTCTACTCATTGTCCAATACAAATACCATGGAATGTGAATCTAACCTCAGGAAGTGTGTCAGAAACACAAAGACTACAAGTATGGTACACACATCCTTGGTGATGTAGAGGGTTCTACAGACTCCATCTCACATATTAGTGACACCCAAATCCCTGGCATGTGACTTCTGAAGACCACAATCCATGCACCACAGCATATATTGTTACATCATGTGGGCATTGTGCAATTTCATAGGTCAATCTCCAACACAACACCATGCCTAACAGGTTGCATGCAAGGGGGCCACACATAAGGTAGAGGCCTTCAGGAAATGGAAGGTTAAGGCATGTTAGAACTGAACACTGTCACTACTCTGTGTGATTGTAGCTTTGCCTGCACTGTATGTGTAGATCAAGGGGGGTCATCATAGGTAACAATGCTTCTTCAGTAATTGCTCATGGAATTTAGTCAATGTTGGAAGCTGAGCCTGCACAGTGTGTCCATGGGAATATGTTCTGGTACTGCAATTGGCCATATCCCTGACACATGGAGGACTGAAAATCACGTATGGCACATACATATTGGCTGGGGAATTGCCAATGGCTTGGCAGTGACATAAAGCAGCTAGGGGTGTTGAATCCATACACAAACACATAACAGATTGTATGGTGTATGTAACACACCCTATCTACATAAAATGCACACCTGTCCCACAAATTGGCTTGATTTACACATGACTACTGCTAATAATGAGAAATATATGAAGACAAATGTATGGGTGTCCGTCCTAGGTAGCAACGGGTATGCCATTATACACAATGATTGACCTGTGTCTACATGTTTACACAGTATTCCCCATATATAAACATTACACAGCACATAGCAATACAAACCACTCATTGTCACTTACATGACAGATCCATTGCATGTTACCAAATGTAACTAAATAGCTCATACATGTACTGGCCTCTGATGTCATGTGTGGCATGTGCAAACAAGTGCAGCATTGTCCTCTACTGTCAGAGATTCACATAGCATCTGGCAAATGATAAATACAGCACTAAGAAGATAATACACCTCAACATCAGTCAGTCATGGTAATAGTCAGCTAGGTTGTGGCTTACTGGGAGAATTGCATTGCCATGTTTAACGGTGGATGTGGATCTACAGCTCTGAAATACCCACAAATTATTGCTGATACAACACGCTGTGTCACATGGAGACTACTCAAGTGCTGTGGCATGTGCAATGTCATGAGTGTCTGGCACTCATTACATCTTAAAAATATCACCAATGGGACATTGACTTCTAAGTTAAGAAGAGAATATCTCCACATTACACAAGTCACATGTTGTATCCTGTCCCTCTATCACCTGACAATTTTGCTGTAGAAGATGTGTACAAGGTGGTAGCAGACAAAAGATTGGGAGCAATGGAGGACACAAACATACCTCACCAGTTATGGAAGAAAAAAGGGATAATGACCATCCAAACACCAAAGCAGACACTGTAAGACACCAATGTAGACATGTCAAACTTTAACTGATGCACAGAGAGGGTGGGAACGTTAGTACATGACCCAGACATGTTTGCCACAACCATGCCATGGTATTTTCCGTTCACATGGTACCAGAACAGTAGACAGTCACATACAACTCCATCTGTACCATGTCATTTGTCCAACCTTTACGTCACAACAGTTATGCAACCCCTAAGCAGGCTGAACATGGGCACGACTTTGGACTCCAAAACATCTATACATGTGTAACCACACGAACCCTGTACCTGAGAGGGGAAGGCTGACATCAAGTACTGCATTGTAATTCATTACAATCAGGTCTGTATGACCACATTTTTGCATGGCTCCATCTACTAGGAGTTCTGCACAGGATGGAAATTAGCTATCATAAATGGTAGAGATCACAGCTCATAAACCCATGCACCACTGCTCCGACAACATCAACGTATGATAATGTCAGCTGCTTGATGTATGTGCACAGGGGGCAGAGTGAAGTGGAGCACCACTAACCTGCACCTTCACATGCAACCATAAGTTTGTGTTGCCACACAAACTCACACATTGATGAAGATGGGTAGGCCTGCCATCTATGCCACACTGCAACACTGCAACACAGTGATACATCACTGTATGTGACAGTCATGACTAACATGATGTTGACAGATCTAAAATACATTTGGAGGCAGGCACACATGTCTTAAAGATCTCTGCACACATGTACCACCATAATGGGCCAGCCATGGTAATGTGGATGGATTCAGTACAAAAGCTAACCTAGCAGCAAAATAATGGCATAGGTGTCACAAAACCTGTGAGAGTATAAATGTTCTCATCAATTGTGTAGTGACATACAGAACATAGGTACCAGTGATGTGACTACACATGCATTTCTAATAAAGACAACTTCTGTCTATTCCGGAAGATGTCAATGTGAGCTTGCACATCCCCTTGACACACCAATTGCATGATGTATGACATAAATGACACAACACATGTCCATACAAACACATGGCATTTAGCATTGTTCACCAACACATGTGTCCATAACATCTGCAGCAACTAAGATGCTTGGGAAACTCCATTGCACATGTGTAGCTGACCTATATCTAGTAACCAGTGAGTGGACACAAATGCACAAACAAACTGGACCGGGGATACGTGATGTCACTGCAATCCCAGTCCACTGCAAACTCTGAGTACAAAATGTAATGGTTGACACGCGTCTTAGTGTGTGTTTGACACAGGGCCTAAATACAACTATGTTTGTAGGTATGTAGACATATAGGGGGTCATTACGACCTTGGCCGCCAAGCGGTAACCGCCGTGCGGCCACCAATGCGGCCGCACTCCCGCGGCCCCCATTACGACATCCCCGCTGGGCCGGCGGGCGCAAACCAAGTTTGCGCCCGCCGGCCCAGCGGGGATGAGGCCGCAACAGAGGAGCCGGCTCCTAATGGAGCCGGCGGTGTTGCAGCCGTGCGACGGGTGCAATAGCACCCGTTGCGCTTTTCACTGTCTGCTATGCAGACAGTGAAAAGCTGGCCGGGGCCCTGTTAGGGGGCCCCTGCACTGCCCATGCCAGTGGCATGGGCAGTGCAGGGGCCCCCAGGGGCCCCAGGACACCCCTTACCGCCAGCCTCTTCCTGGCGGTGCAAACCGCCAGAAACAGGCTGGCGGTAGGGGTGTCATAATTCCCAGGGCAACGCTGCTTGCAGCGCTGCCCTGGCGGATTATTACCGCCGGGGCTAAAACGGTGGGAAACCGCCGGCCCCGGCAGTGCGACCGCGGCGCTACCGCCGCGGTCGTAATAAGGGCCTCCGTACCGCCAGCCTTTTGGCGGTACGGACGCTACATTACCCCTGGCGGTATCGTAATGACCCCCATATTGCCCACAGACATAACTTTGTACTCCACCTGCTACTTACTAGTCATATACATATGTAAACACATGGCACACATGTGCCAACATACATGTGGACACAGTGTAGGACACATGCACATATGCACAAAGTATAAGTGAGTGCCTACAGCTGAGTCAGGAATACACATATTGGTTGCCCATACCAATGACAACGCAATTACATTAATGTATAGACTTGCATATGTAGCCAAAAAACATATACCACATAGTAGAACAGCCCATGTAACATGAGAAATGAGTGAAATGAGTCGATATGCATTCAAGGGCTACAATGGAAAAAATGATTGTACTCCGATATGTGTAAAAAAAATGCATTAACACCACACTGCAATGTTGCGAAAAGGACCCCTGGGCCCTGAGCGGCAATTCAACATTACCACTACTCTCAGAGCACCATGGAGAAAAATCAACGTATGGTTCTCATGCTTAAAAAAAACCCACTCATAACACTAAAAGCATTACACACACACCCACAAAGTGATGTACCAGGATATCCTGCCTGCAAGCATGGTACAGTAAGTGTAGTTTCACTTTTACTTCACAGACTGTTCCTCTGTGACTATGTGTGGTTGTGTTTTGGAGGTGCTGGTGGGTTTGTGGTGTGTTTGGAGGTCTTGTTGTGTCCTGTGTGCTGTGTCCTATGTTTCTGGTGTCTAAATTGTCTATTTACTTGTAATATGAATTTATAGTGTACTGTTTTTGTCATTGTATTGTGGGGTGTCTGTCTGGGGTAGTTTAGTCCTTTCCCCTTTTGAAATGTCAGGGAAGGGTAGGATGGGAGAGAATGTTGTCTGATGAACTAGGGTGGTTCATATGGTTGGTGGCCCATTACCTGCCCCTGATGCTGCAACTGGGTGGCCGGGTGATCCTGGGCTCCCCGATGAGGAAAGGCGGCTGCAGTGGGCCAAGGTCGTATATAATCTGGCAAGAATTTTCAAGACCGGATGCAATGAGCACCAGCTCATGCATCGGTGGGCAGATCTGGTGGCAAGGGAGCAGGATTCGCTGGATCATTTGGGAATAGAAATCGATGAAAATGTTGGTGAGTCTCCCACTGCCATAGAATCGGCTGCATTTAGCAGTTGACTGACAGTTGCAGATAAGTCTGAGTGCTGCTTGTAATGGTTGTGAACATGTTGTATGCAACCTGTAGGAAGAGTCTGTGTGCCAGTTGAGGCCTGCAGTTCAAATATAGAACAGTTTTGCCAATGCAGGACACATGTATGATGAACCCTGCACAACCATCATGAAGGGGCATATGTAAGAGCCTCTACCGCAACCTTTGCACTGACATAGTGCCATATTTTTTACAGTAAGGCAACGCAAACCTGCCATTTACCCCGCATAGTCTTTATGAAGTGGGGCAATGCATGCATTGCACCACTTTGAAAAGGTTTGTCACACATCATGGCTGTGCCAGCCACAATGTATGCAAGGGGGCCCTTCTAGCGCAAAGGGGGCCTCCAAATTAGCACAAAGAAGTCAATGCGATTGCTTCACCCCATTTGTGGTGTATTTCTTAATGCCTGCTCTTTTCAGGCATTAAAAATGTGCTCCCATCATGATCAGTGGGCCCCTGTGTGCTTAGCAGGACTAGGGAAAAAAAAATAAGACACAAATTCTGCAAAGAACCAGACTACTGGCAAACAATTTTGACCCTACTACCCCTAACTACCACCATGGTGCGCAGTCTTTTGGAGATGGCGCACACATGGTGGTATCAGGAGTGCGCTAGGGCCCACACTTCTACAGACGCCGTACTAGGTGCTGCTCCACTTCCATATATATATGGCCCCAAGTGTAGAGATGAATGCACAGTTACATTTTTAAATAAACAGCTCGGAATTACCCCTGTGCCATGAAACAGGCATGAAAGGGTGTGTGAAAATTAGTTAGGAAGGGCAAACTGCAAACCTCAGAGTTACGTCAAATTTTCCTAAATATGAATTCCGAACACTGTAGGGCTGCTGAGTGAAGGTGTGAAATATGGGCATAGATCTGTTTGAGAAGGGCCCCTATGTACTCAGCAGAAGTTTCCCTGATCTGTAGCATCTCTGCTGAGTGCATCATTGGCCTTCACATGTATACATAATGTTGGACCACAGTGCCATCATGCTGTGAATTAATTATGACCACGCACACGCATGGATGTGAGTAAGGGGTGCACTAAGGCCCACAAGGACAGTATAGATGCAATCGGTGCTGCAATACTGTAGTCCGATAGGCCTCTTCGTGTCATTATGCAAGGCCATGTTAGGGAGCCTGACGATGCACTGGGTCCAGACTACTGGCAGTTCCATTTGACCTGTGCATTGTGTATCAGAGTTAGCCTATACGATCTCCAGGACCACACACATGTGCTGGGTCTGTTTGACTGGCCTGCTACTCCTCACTGACAGTATGGGGTTGCACTGCTTCAGCTCCATCACTAGCACATCACTCACTAACCTGCAACACCAGATGCATCCTCTGACCACTGAGCAAGTGTGTCTGTGTTGAGCCATATTCCTATGCCCATGTACTCATCCCTCACTGGTTCAACAATGGTATACCATGGCAACAATGGCAGGACACACACCGTTGGCAATACATCCATGTTTCAGATCAATCAATGTGCAGGTAGTTACAACTGTCTTCACATGAGCCCACTGCCATTGCAATTTTCATATTGTGACTGCCTTGTGATGGCACACACATTTCACTTACTTCACTGAAGGATGTTTAATGTCAATCCTCAACACCTTGGAAAACCCACACAACTCCAGGGTAGCAGTTCATCAGTTTGCTATGATCATGACATAGATGTATACCACATCTGGTACAGACTGACATGCTATGGTTGTGATAATTGGCTAGCCACTTCAACAACCATAGCATGGCCCTCAGGTGGGATATACATGTTCAAGCTGTCCCAAATGGTCATGGAGGTGTTGTGCTAACAGACAGCTGCATGACAATGTGATGTAGACATGGTGCAGTGAAATACACCACAGGAGTGTCATGGACAGTGATGGTTTGTAGATGTGTGGGTCTACCTTATCAGAAAGTACGTGTGATTGAGTGATCACAGTAGTCTGTCATATCTACTGATCTTCCATTAGGATGACTTCCTCACACATCCTAACAAGTTTACACTGAACTATGTTGTCCATTTGTATTAATTAGGATTTCCACTAAGCAATGTTTAACATTCATGTCTTACAGGTGGACCTGCCCTTTACACCATCGGAATGGTGGCGAGATTTGAAGACCCCGATGCATCCAGTAAGTGTCATATTGTGCCTCACGCTAGCTACTCCAGGGTTTGGTGTGAGTCAGTCAGAAGTGTGTAATGCAATGAGTGATGTCGTTTTCTGGACCAATGATCAAAGATCATAGGAGGATGGATGGTGACATCATGGGGCATGTGTAAGGGGCCCAAGCACCACCGGAGCTTCTTTATTTGTGAGGCTCTGGGGATGCTGTGCCCTGCACTGTGTATACAAGGTGAGCTTAGGACACATCTTGTGGCTTCACATTTGTTGGACCTGGCCCTTTTTGTAGGGTCATCCCCAAACCTTTTGCCTCCTTCCTCCTATTTTACCTGACCTGTTTTTATTGGCTTTAGAACTCTGAGCACTTTACCACTGCTAACCAGAGCAAAAATGCATATGCTCTCTGTGTAAATTGTACTGTTGATTGGTTTATCCATGATTGGCATGATTTACTGGTAAGTCCCTAGTAAAGTGCACTAGAGGTGCCCAGGGGATGGAAATCAAATGCTACTAGTGGGCCTACTTCACTGGTTGTGCCACCCACATAAGTAGCCCTATAATCATGTCTCAGACCTGCCACTGCAGTGTCTGTGTGTGCAGTTTTAAACTGTAAATTCGACTTGGCAAGTGTCCCCACTTGCCAGGCCTAACCCTTCCCTTTTCATACATATAAGACACCCCTAAGGAAGGCCCTAGGAAGCCCCATGGGCAGGGTGCAGCGAATGGTTAAGGTACTAATGGGTTTTATGTGTCCTGACGGTGAAATACTGCCAAATTCGTTTTTCACTGTTGCAAGACCTATCTCTTTCATAGGTTAACCTGGGCGCTGCCTTTAAACATGATTGAAGCGTAGATTCCCTTTGGGAGCAGATAGACATGTGGAGTTTGGGACCTCTGAACTCACAATTTAAAAATACATCTTTTAGTAAAGTTGGTTTTGAGATTATGGTGGTCATTACAACCCTGGCGGACGGTGTTAAAGCTGCGTAAATACCGCAAACAGGCCGGCGGACAAAAAAAGGGAATTATGACCCTGGCGGAAACCGCCAACAAAGACAGCCACTTTAACACACTGCCCGCCACGGCGGTACAGACAAGCAGCGCGGCGGTTACCGCCAACAGACAGGCGGGAGACAATGTACCGCCCACACAATTACAACCCGCCAATCCACCACCTTTTCCGGGGCAGATTCACCGTGGATAAAAACACGGCGGAAACAGCTTTTGCTATGGGAAAATGCTCACCTGAAAACATCCCACGAGGAAGGAGGACACCATGGAGCCCGAATTACAAATCCTACCTGCCCTTGTCTTTCTGCTCCTCCACGACCAACAGCTACGTAGGCGCCGAAGACACCAGTGAGTACTGCACCTACGACACGGGGAGGGAGGATGCAAAAGTTAGGGGGACACCCAACAAACACCCCCTCCCCCACCCTTGCATATTACAACATACACACCAATGCAGTCACAAAAATCACAGTAACAACCCACAATCCCCCCGGAAGAATGAAAACACAAAGCGAATTTCGGGCAAACATTGTAATGTGCCAATATACATGTCATAGAAAAATATACAGATATATATATCTCAAAATCACTCTTATTTACACATACAATCCGACAAGTAGTGCAGATATGTACACAACAATGTCTGTGCACCAAAAGTCCAAAAATGCATGGGCGAGGCCCACAAACTATACCTGACCAAAATCGGAGAGAACACTGCCGGGGCATCAGATAGAAACACTACAGGCACCTCAGGGGGAAGGGAAGGGGGGGCACCTCAGCCACATGAATGCGAAGCCAGATCCACGACGGGGCTCCATGCCCATTGATGTATCCTGGGGAGTGCAAAGCCACAGTCTCTCAAGTCTCTACAGTGGGTGGGTTGCCCACTGTGCCATCCTGGGGAGTGCAAAGCCACAGTCTCTCAAGTAGATGCAGTTCTCTACTGGTACTGGGTGGGACTGGTGCCCAGACTGGATGAGTCTCCCCAGGAAAGTTCATGTCCTGTCACTGTCCCAGCTGCACATGGGAGAAGGATGCCTGATGTGGCGGCCTCTTCATTCCTACACGGTGCATGCCCTGTTCAGCTGTGCTTTGCCATGGCGGTCTTTGCCCTGTTCAGCGGTGCTTTGCCATGGCGGTCTTTGCCCTGTTCAGCAGTGCTTTTCCATGGCGGTCTTTGCCCTGTTCAGCGGTGCTTTGACATGGCGGTCTTTCCCTGTTCAGCGGTGCTTTGACATGGCGGTCTTTGCCCTGTTCAGCAGTGCTTTGCCATGATGGTTCTGGACTGTTCAGCGGTGCTTTGCCATGGCGGTCTTTGCCCTGTTCAGCGGTGCTTTGCCATGGCGGTCTTGGCCCTGTTCAGTGGTGCTTTGCCATGGCGGTCTTTGCCCTGTTCAGCAGTGCTTCGCCATGGCGGTTCTGGACTGTTCAGCGGTGCTTTGCCATGGCGGTCTTTGCCCTGTTCAGCGATGCTTTGCCATGGCGGTCTTTGCCCTGTTCAGCGGTGCTTTGCCATGGCGGTCTTTGCCCTGTTCAGAGGTGCTTTGCCATGGCGGTCTTTGCCCTGTTCAGCGGTGCTTTGACATGGCGGTCTTTGCCCTGTTCAGCAGTCCTTTGCCATGGCGGTTCTGGACTGTTCAGCGGTGCTTTGCCATGGCGGTCTTTGCCCTGTTCAGCGGTGCTTTGCCATGGCGGTCTTTGCCCTGTACAGCGGTGCTTTGCCATGGCGGTCTTTGCCCTGTTCAGCGGTGCTTTGCCATGGCGGTCTTTGCCCTGTTCAGCGGTGCTTTGCCATGGCGGTCTTTGCCCTGTTCAGCGGTGCTTTGCCATGGCTGTCTTTGCCCTGTTCAGCGGTGCTTTGCCATGGCGGTCTTTGCCCTGTTCAGCGGTGCTTTGACATGGCGGTCTTTGCCCTGTTCAGCGGTGCTTTGCCATGGCGGTTCTGGACTGTTCAGCGGTGCTTTGCCATGGCGGTCTTTGCCCTGTTCAGCAGTGCTTTGCCATGGCGGTCTTTGCCCTGTTCAGCGGTGCTTTGACAATGCGGTCTTTGCCCTGTTCAGCGGTGCTTTGCCATGGCGGTTCTGGGCTGTTCAGCGGTGCTTTGCCATGGCGGTCTTTGCCCTGTTCAGCAGTGCTTTGCCATGGCGGTCTTTGCCCTGTTCAGCGGTGCTTTGCCATGGCGGTTCTGGACTGTTCAGCGGTGCTTTGCCATGGCGGTCTTTGCCCTGTTCAGCGGTGCTTTGCCATGGCGGTCTTTGCCCTGTTCAGCGGTGCTTTGCCATGGCGGTTCTGGACTGTTCAGCGGTGCTTTGCCATGGCAGTCTTTGCCCTGTTCAGCGGTGCTTTGCTATGGCGGTCTTTGCCCTGTTCAGCGGTGCTTTGCCATGGCGGTCTTTTCCCTGTTCAGCGGTGCTTTGACATGGCGCTTCTGATACGGACATTGGTGTGTGGCATGACGATCTCTACACTGGGCATTGGTGTGTGGCATGACGTTCTCTACAATGGGCATTGGTGTATGGCATGACGTTGTCTACAATGGGCATTGGTGTGTGGCATGACGTTCTCTACAATGGGCATTGGTGTGTGGCATGACGTTCTCTACAATGGGCATTGGTGGGTGGCATGACGTTCCATCATTGCCCAGCGGGGCTGTTGCATCCGGGCCCCTCCTGGGCACTGACTCTGGCGGTGGTTTCTGGACCACTGACGATACTTGGGCCCTCCTGGGCTGTGACTCCGGCGGTGGTCTCCTGACCAGTAACGATAATTGGGCCATCCTGGGCTGTGACTCCGGCGGTGGTTTCTGGACCAGTGCCGATACTTGGGCCCTCCTGGGCTGTGACTCCGGCGATGGTCTCCTGACCAGTAACGATACTTGGGCCCTCCTGGGCTGTGACTCCGGCGGTGGTTTCTGGACCAGTGACGATACTTGGGCCCTCCTGGGCTGTGACTCCGGCGGTGGTTTCTGGACCAGTGACGATACTTGGGCCCTCCTGGGCTGGGACTCCGGCGGTGGCGGTGGTCTCTGGACCAGTGACGACGGTGCTGGCGGTTGTGTCTGGACCGCCGGAAATGATGGCGCACTTCTCCGCCGTGACACTCACAACTGGCTGGGCAGACTTCCTGTGGACCTTCCCCACCTTTGTTGGAGTTACAGCTGACTCACCAATCCCCTTCGAACCCATGTCACTTGTTGTCCCACCAGGAGTCTTAACACGGTCCCGTCGGCCACTCTCCAATTTTAGAGCCTTTACAGGGGGTGGGCTGCCAGTGCCTTGGCTCCGGGTCCTACTGCCTGCCCTGGTGGCCGGTGCACTCCACAAACCTTGAACAGGCACCACTGGTATTGGAGGCTTTTTGGCTGAGGCGCTACAACGGGACTGATGAATTAGAGGGGGTGGTGGGGGCAAAAAGGTCAATTTGACATAGGGACAGTTTCTGACGGACACTGGGATGGGTAGCTGGAGGGGGTCTGGGAGTGGAGGAAGAGGAGGTGGTTGTAGGAGGTGTCACTTTAGGTGTTTTGGGTGCAGGTGCAGGTACTGGAGGCTGTCGTGAGGTGGATGGATGTTGGGTGAGTGATTGCCGGCGTTTGTGTACTTTGGGAGGGGGCGTCACAGACACACTGGGAGAGGACACAGGGGACGTGTAAATGGCAGTGGACGTGGTGAGTGCAGGTGAGCGGCTTGTGGTGCTGGGTGTCCTGGTGCGAGTCCTAGTGCCTGTAGATGTGGTGCATGCAGGTGTGTGTGTAGACGAGACTGGGAGGGAGGAGGGAGAAGAGGAGGAGGGGGACACAGTGGAGACAGTGTATGTTGCTTTGTCTGTATGTGGGTGAGGCTTGCGTGAGTGCCTGTGGTGTATGTGGTGCCTATGTTTGCTTGAGCTACTTGTGTGTGTTGACTTGTGTGCATGCTGGTCTGTAGGTGTGCTTGGGATAGGCTGGGGTACAGGGGATTGGGTCTGGGTGGAGGAAGTTGGAGGGGGGAGGCTGGACACAGGGACAATGGCTGCCATCAGTGCTGAGGCCAGAGATTGCAGGGTTCGCTGAAGGACAGCCTGACCAGAATGAATGCCCTCCAGGAATGCATTACCATGTTGCAACTCTCGTTCTACACCCTGGATGGCATTCACAATGGTACACTGCCCAACAGTGAGTGACCTGAGGAGGTCAATGGCCTCCTCACTGAGGGCAGCTGGGGTGACTGGGTCAGGGCCTGAGGTGCCTGGGGAGAAGGTGATGCCCACCTGGGTGAGCGGGCACGGGGCGAACGCTGAGGGGCTGCTGGGAGGGCGGTGCTGGTAGGGGAGGTGGCGGCTGTACCTGTAGAAGTGGGGCGCACAATGGTGCCGCCCCCACAGGGGAGCTCCCATCGGCGGACGAGTCCATGTCGCTGGTTGGTGATCCGGTGGCCGACGTGAAGCTCCCCCCGCCCTCCGTCCCACTGGTGCATTCAGAGTCTGTGGTGTGGCCCTCCATGGCCATGTGGGATGCAGCTCCCTCGTGCTCCGGTGCCACTGTACCTCCGCCTGATGATGCTGATGTACAAGAGGACAGGGAGAGCAGGAAAAGGGGGGGAGAAAGAAGAAAGAGAGTTTTAGTGCATGGCATTCCGCTACCGTTGGCAGACAAGACAGACGCAGCAGCCCCCTGCATATTGCCGTGAGCCTGCCCTCTGCACATGCAATTTCTGGGATATGGCCTACATGGCAATGGTGGACATCTGCGCACATGGATGCCACAGGGGCAACTATACCTCAACTTGGCACTCTGCTGAGGTGGGGTTGAGTGCCACATGGCCTACATTACGGAGGGGCCTTGCCTACCGAATTCGCCCTGGCCTAGGGACACCCACAACCCACCTCCCCCACCCAGACCCCTCCACTGCACGCAAAGTCAGCAGAATGAGGTTGTACTCACCCCGTTGTGTCTGCTTTGATGTCCTCAAGCGCCCATCCAACTCCGGGTAGGCCACCGCCAGGATCCGGAACATCAGGGGGGTCATGGTGCGACGGGCACCCCTCCCACGTTGGGAGGCCATCCCCAGCTGAGCCTCCGCCGTCTTCTTGCTGCAGCAGTGAATGTCCTCCCATCTCTTCCAGTAGTGGGTACCCCGTCTCTGGTGGGCCCCCAGGGTCCGGACCTCCTTGGCGATGGCACGCCAAATGTCCCTCTTCTGGTGGGCGCTGACCTACATGACATGCACAAGGGAAGAGGAACAGTCATTACCAACTGCACCGTCAATGTGAGTGGCCCCCTCCCTACTCTGGCCATGTGGCCCATTCATTCACATGCATTAATGTTCTATGTACTCTGCCCCCTTCCCTCTTCCACTTAGCCCTCTCCACCCAGGCCTAGCCCATACAACGTGCTTCCTGCGTACTAACCTGTTGGTCTGGAGGACCGTAGAGTAGCGTGTACTGGGGGAGGACCCCATCCACAAGTTTCTCCAACTCCTGTGCAGTGAAGGCAGGGGCCCTTTCCCCAGACGCAGCAGCCATCGTTGCTTCCAGACCGAGGTCACAGCAGCACTAGCAGTGTAGGTCCTCTACACTGTCGAAGGTCAGGTATCTAGTGATTGAACAGATAGAAAATGGCGGTGACGTCCGCAGCGGTGACGTCCGCGGCGGTGCGCATCATCACCGCCGGCACACCTGTTCATTGGCTCCTGGGACCCATAGGGTCCAATGTTAATCAATGCAGCATTGCGCCGCGGTCTACGACCGCCTACCGTGACGGTGTGCAACGCCAGCGTAGTTACCCCACAATCCCATTGTCCCAGTTTAGAGGTCAGGCAGCCGCCATTTCAGGGGCCCACATGGCTTCATTTACTACTGCGTCACACATAGCTAGCCCTACACTCAACACACATACAGGAAGGGTTTTGTATCTGGTGTAGTCTTGTGTGTAACTGTGGGTACATACCTGGAGGAATAGTGACTGGTTCTTCGCTGTTGTCCTTCCTAGGCACCGTCAGCTGGGTCATATGAGAAGATGGCGGAATCCTCCGGTGTACCGACCGCTGGTGGACCTGTGGACAATGGAAGAAAGACATGTCATCGTCACCTACAGGTTTGACCGTGCCACTATCCAGGAACTATGTACCCAGTTGGAGCCAGACCTGATGTCACCGATCTGCCATTCGACTGGAATCCCCCCTGACGTGCAGGTGCTGTCAGTGCTCCATTTCCTTGCAAGTGGGTCATTTCAGACAACAGTGGCCATGGCATCAGGGATGTCCCAGCCTATGTTTTCCAATGTCTTGTCCAGAGTGTTGTCTGCCCTGCTGAAACACGTAAGGAGATACATCATATTCCCTCAGGTGGAGGATTTACCTACAGTGAAAGGTGACTTCTATGCCCTTGGACATATCCCCAACGTCATAGGTGCCATTGATGGGACCCATGTAGCTCTGGTCCCCCGCGCAGGAGTGAACAGGTGTAAAGGAACAGGAAGAGTTATCATTCCATGAATGTCCAGATGGTCTGTTTGGCAGACCAGTACATCTCGCAGGTAAATGCTATGTTCCCTGGCTCTGTGCATGACGCCTACATCCTGCGCAATAGCAGCATCCCTGATATGATGGGTCAACTCCAGAGGCACCGTGTATGGCTATTGGGGGACTCTGGTTCCCCAACCTTTCGTGGCTATTGACCCCAGTGAGGAATCCCAGGACCAGGGCAGAGGAACCGTACCATGATGCCCATGGGCGGACTAGGAGGGTTATCGAACGCACCTTCGGCCTCCTTAAGGCCAGGTTCAGGTGCCTCCATGTGACAGGTGGATCCCTATTCTACTCACCGAAGAAGGTGTGCGACATCATCGTCGCCTGCTCCATGCTCCATAATTTGGCATTGCGACGCCAGGTGCCTTTTCTGCAGGAGGATGATCCAGGTGACGGTGTTGTAGCAGCTGAGGAGCCTGTGGACAGTGATGAGGATGAAGCTGAGAAAGAAGAAAATGACAACAGGGAGTCAGTCATACAGCAATATTTCCAGTGACACACAGGTGAGAACATTTTCTGGTTTGACATTACATTAACTTTCACACGTCTACCTCTATCCTGTACCTACATTTCACTCACTATTTGTTAATTGAGTTGTACCCTTCCATTTCAGTTTCACAAGTGTGGTACCCTACGTGTCAACTGCTTGCATCCTTCAAGGGCTTGTGATGGGTGACATAGGTGACATAGGTATGTTAGCCTTACAATGGGTAACCCATTAAGACACTGTGATTGATAATACAAAGTACCAAATCATAGACTGACTCCAGATTTTTTGGTGTTTCAAGGGTGTTTATTTAAGTGCTCATAAAATGATGGGGGGTTGTAAAATGGTGATGGGTGATGGTGGAGGAATGTCCATGGCAGAGTCCAGTCTATTAGTCTCACAGGTGCACTGGCCATCTGGGCTTTGGAAGTGGAGCTGGGGCAGTTCGAATATGGACAGGGTAACAAAGTGGGACAGTGGGGGGACAATCAGGGTGGTCTTATTTCCTGGCGTGGGTCTTGCCATCTTGCTCTGTCCTGTTCCTGGATCTCAGGGCCCGCTTGTGTGGTGGTTGTCGATCTGCAGGGGGTGGGGTGCTGGTGTGGTGGTCCTGTGGCGGTGCCTCCTGTCCACTAGCGCCGGCGGAGGTGGTGGGCAGTTCATCGTCCTGGCTAGTGTCAGGGGCCCCTTGGAGTGCCACGTTGTCCCTCAAGGTCTTTTGAATGTCCGTCAGCACCCCTACGATGGTGCCCAGGGCGGAGCCGATGGTCCTGAGCTCCTCCACGAACCCCAAATACTGCTCCTCCTGCAGACGCAGGGTCTCCTGCAACTTGTCCAGGACCGTCGCCATCGTCTCCTGGGAGTGGTGGTAGGCTCCCATGATGGAGAAGAGGGCCTCGTGGAGAGTTGGTTCCCTTGGCCTGTCCTCCCTCTGTCGAACAGCAGGCCTCCCAGTTCCCCGGTGTTCCTGTGCCTCCGTCCCCTGGACCGTGTGCCCACTACCACTGCCCCTAGGTCCCTGTTGTTGTTGGGGTGGTGGGTTAGCCTGTAGTGGTGGACACACCGCTGATTGACCTGTCCTGGGTAGGGAGGTTTGGGCCCGCAGGGTGGGTGCTGTGCTGGTGTTACCAGAGGGTGGAAGCTCGGTGTTGGGCTGTGGCTGGGCAAGGGGAACCGACTGTCCTGAGGCCCACGATGATCCGGGCTGGTCATCAAGATCCAGTGGCGCAGAGCTGCTGTCGTCACTGTGGGCCTCTTCTGGGGGTGGAGTGGTGTTGTCTGGTCCCTCTGGTGTGGTGACGGACCTTCGGGTTCCTGCAGGGGTATAAGTACATGATTATTGCATGTGTGTGTTTCATGGTGTGCAATGGGTGGGTGTGCGTGAACCCCAGTGCAGGCATTCCTGTGTGGGGGCTTGTGTGATGATGGTTGGGGGGTGTTCTGGGTATGTGCAGTGAGCATGCTTTAGTGAGGGGCGACCATGCTTAGTTGTGTCATGCAGGGCTTGGTGTTGGGATGGGTGGTTTGTGTTATGGGTAGATTAGTTAGGATTTGGGGTGATAGGGGAGGGTGTGAGGGTGGGGGTGTGTGATAGCATGCAGGTAGGGTGGGGGATGTGATAGTTAAGATTTGACTTACCAGTGTCCCATCCTCCACCGACTCTTCCGAGGCCCTCAGGATGCAAGATGGTCAAGACTTGCTCCTCCCATGTTGTTAGTTGTGGGGGAGGAGGTGGGGGTCCTCCGCCAGTCCGCTGCACTGCGATGTTGTGCCTGGAGACCGTGGAACGCACCTTCCCCCGTAGGTCGTTCCACCTCTTCCTGATGTCCTCCCTATTTCTTGGGTGCTGTCCCACGGCGTTCACCCTGTCCACTATTCTGCGCCATAACTCTCCTGGCTATTGATGTGTGCTGTACCTGTGAGCCAAATAGCTGTGGCTCTACCCAGACGATTTAATCCACCATGACCCTGAGCTCCTCCTCGGAGAAGCGGAGGTGTCTTTGGCGTGACATGGGGTGGTGTGTGTGAGTGTGGGGTGGTGTATGTGGTGATGAGTGTGGTGAGTGTAGTGGTATGTGGTGTTTTGTGTGTGGATGTTGTGTGGGTGATGGTGTTGTGTCACTCTGTGTGATGGGGTTGTCAATAGCTGTGCTCTCTCTCTCGCCTTCTCTCAGAATTTCTGGTTGTAGGGGTTTGTGGGTGATGTGAGTGTGTATTTTATATTGTGTTGGGTGTGTGGGAGTGGTGTGTGTATGTGTATCAGGTGTGTGTATTTGGAATTGTCCAATGTGGCGGTGGTTTGGAGCTGTGTGTGTATTTTGAGCGCAGCGGTGTGTACCGCCAATGGAATACTGCGGTTGAATGACCGCCGTGTGGATTCGTGGGTCGTAATAGCATGGGCGTGTTTCTGTTGGCGTGGAGGTGGAGGTTTTGTTTCCGCATGTTTATCGCTGACCTTTGGTGTGGCGGTGTTGTGTGGGTGTCTGAATTTCGGCAGATTCCATGAAGTGTGTCAGAATTGCTGTGGCGGTCTACCGCGGCCGCGGCGGTGTATTGGCGGTCTTCTGCACGGCGGTAAGCGCCTTATACCGCCAATGTTGTAATGACCCCCAATGTGTTTGAAAATGCCACTTTTAGAATGTGGGCATTTACTTGCTTGAACCATTTTTGTGACTCTGCCAGTTTTTGGATTTCCTGTCTGGGTTAGTTTGACAGTTGGGCTGTTTGCACCTCTCTCCTGACAGTGACACAAAGGGGGCTGGGGTGTAGCCTGCATATTCTGATGAGCCATCTTTGCTAGGAGGGAGGGGAAGAGTGGTTACTTGCACCTGAAAGGGCTGTGCCTGCCCTCACACAATGCAGTCTCCAACCCCCTGGTGTGTGTCTGAGGCTTTGCCTGGGCAAGGCAGGACTTCACAAACAAGAGAGACTTTCCTTTGAAGTAAGCCTATTTCTAAAGGCTAAAATGGGTATAAGAAGAGGACCCAAAATCACAGACTTTAGACACTTCTTGGGGTAGACACTCTACCTCACAGACACTTCCTAGAAAAGAAACTGGAACCAGAACCTGCATCCTGCAAAGAACAACTGCCTGGCTGCTCAAAGGACTCACCTGTCTGCTTTTGGTGAAGGACTGCTGCCTTGCTGTTGCCCTGCTGCCTGGCTGCTCTCTGGCTGTGGTGAAGAAGTGCTCTCCAAGGGCTTGAATAGAGCTTGCCTCCTGTTCCGTGAAGTCTGAGGACCAAAAAGACTTAGGGGGTCATTCTGACCCCAGCGGGCGGCGGTTGCCGCCCGCCTGGCGGGAACCGCCATTTGGCCGCACCGCGGTCAAAAGACCGCTGGTGCCATTCAGACCTTCCCGCTGGGCCGGCGGGCGCTAACATTGTTAGCGCCCGCCGGCCCAGCGGGAAGGGGGCCTGCAACACTGAAGCGGTGTTGCAGGTGTGCGACGGGTGCAGTTGCACCCGTCGCGCTTTTCACTGTCTGCTAGGCAGACAGTGAAAAGCAGGCTGGGGCCCTGTTATGGGGCCCCTGCACTGCCCATGCCAGTGGCATGGGCAGTGCAGGGGCCCCCAGGGGCCCCTAGACACCCGTTACCGCCAGCCTCTTCCTGGCGGTAAGGGGGTCAGAATCCCCATGGCGGCGCTGCTTGCATCGCCGCCATGGCGGATTCGCCCAGCCGGGAGAAATCCGGCGGGAAACCGCCGGACCCGGTTTTCTGACCGCGGCTTTACCACCGCGGTCAGAATGGGCAGGGAAGCACCGCCAGCCTGTTGGCGGTGCTTCCGTCATTTTAGCCCTGGCGGTCTCGGACCGCCAGGGTTAGAATGACCCCCTTAATCTCTACAAGAAGGACTCCTTGTGTGGTGAAATTCGATGCACAGCCTGCCAGAAAGGAAGCACAGCCTGCGCCGCAGTGAAAATCTCACCGCATGCCGCAACGAAACAATGCAGCCTGACTTCGCATTGAGAAGATCGACGCAGCGCCTGCATAGCGACTGGAAATTCGATGCACTGCCCACCGGAATGACGCACAGCTGAACTGGAACAACGCAGCCTGACTTCCAGAAAGGAATCGACGCAACGCCTGCTGTGCGGTAGAAAATTTGACGCATACCCACCGAATCGATGCATCTCCTGTGACTTCGTCCTGCCAGCGCAGGAAATCCACGCATTGTCCCTGGGGCGTCTCAAAACCCTGCAACCCAAACAGGATCCACGACTGAGTGCCGGAAATCGACGCACAGCTGTCCCTGTGTGAAAACTAAACGACACATTGCTGTGTGCGACCAGAAAAATAGACGCACACCCCTTTGTTTCCACGTATCTCCTCCTCTGCGGTTCTCTGTGGAGATTTTTCATGTGAACCAGGTACTTGGTGCTTGAAAGAGACTTTGTTTGCTTTTAAAAGACTTAAGACACTTTGGCCCTCATTACAACCCTGGCGGTCGGTGATAAAGCTGCGGTAATACCGCCAACAGGCCGGCGGTAAAGAAAATGGGATCATGACCACGGCGGAAACTGCCAACATAGGCAGCCACTTTAACACACCGACCGCCAGGGTGGTAGCAACAAACACCGCGGCGGTCACCGCCAACAGACAGGCGGAAGACAATGTACCGCCCACACTATTACAAGGCACCAATCTGCCAGCTTTTCCAGGGTGGTACCAACTACATCAAAGCACGGCAGAAACAGTACACTGAAGGTGAACCACTCACCTTTCGACATTCAACGAAGAACCAGGACGCCATGGAGCCCGAACTGCAGGTCCTCCCCATGCTGGTGTATCTGCTAATACAACAGGAATTTCAAAGAAGGCGGTGGCGACGACCACACTGAGTACTGCACCTAGCACACAGTGGAAGAGGGGAGGAAAAAGAGAGGGACACACACACACAACACGCAACACCCCCACCCCCACCCTCACCCATAACACCATACACACAAACACATGCAGCAACATTACAGTTACACCCCGTAACCCCCTGGAAGAACACCATGACAAAAGGAATTGAGTCAAATCTGTGATATTTAGAAAATGCATATAAAGTTACAAATTGTAAACAACAGTTTATACAAATATTTACAATATGTACAGAGGGCCGTACACTGTCCATTGGAAATGTCCGTGGACCAGTGGCCCAAAAAATCATGGGCAAAGCCCACACTTGACTCGTGCCTCTAAACAAAGAGCACACTGCAGGGGCATCAGGTAGAAAAAAACACAGGGACCTCAGGGCAATAGGGAGGGGGCACCTCAGCCGGAAGATGGTACTTTGCCACTGATCCTGGAGGGGGCAACATGCCCACAGCGATGTCCTGGGGAATGCAAAGCCACAGTCTCTCAAGTCTCTCAAGTGGGTGGTTTGCCTACTGCTTGGTCCTGGGGAGTGCAAAGCCACAGTCTCTCAAGTCTCTAAAGTGGGTGGGTTGCCCACTGCTTGGTCCTGGGGAGTGCAAAGCCACAGTCTCTCAAGTGGGTGACATGTCCCACTGGTTCTGGAGGGGGCTGTGTGCCCGGTGTGCTTCATCCTGCCAAGGATAGGGGGAGTGGATGCCGTTCTCCACTGGTTCTGGAGGGGGCTTTGTGCCCAGTGTGCTTCATCCTGCCAAGGATAGGGGGAGTAAATGCCTTTCTCCACTGGTTCTGGAGGGGGATGTGTGCCCAGTGTGCTTCATCCTGCCAAGGATAGGGGGAGTGGATGCATCTCTCCACTGGTTCTGGAGGGGGCATTGTGTCCAGTGATGCTGCACTTGGGGTGTGGTAGTTCCCATTCCCTCACCTGGGTGTCTGAGGCATGAGATGTGCAGGGAACAGGTAGCATGATACTCCATTGAAGAAGAGCCACACTCCATCCTGTGGCGACTTAGTCTGCAAATTGCTGGTAGTGCCAGTGCTGGTGGTGGTGATTCAAGTGGTGGGTGCAGGGTCCAGGCCGTCTCCTGCAGCTTGGGACGGCTTCCCACTGGGGATGCTGCTGATGTCCTATGTGGTGGCACTAGCTGGGCATGTGGTGGTGCATATGGCAGTGCATGTGGAGGTGCCTGCGGCGGTGTCTGCGGCAGAGATGCTGCCGGTGCTGCCCGTGGTGCGGGTGCTGGTAGTAGTGGATGGAGACACCAGGCCGTCTCCAGCAGCCTCGGATGTCTGCCCACTGGGGATGATGCTGCTGACTGTCGTTGTGGCAGCGACAGTGCAGGTGGCGGTGCAGATGGCGGTGCAGGTGGCGGTGCAGGTGGCAGTGCTTGCTGCAGTGCTTACTGCGGTACAGGTTGCTGGCCTGTCAGGACAAATGGTGGTCACCAGTGCCTCACATGGAGGCTCTGAGCCCTGAAGTGCCTTGCCTTTGCTTTTTTTTCCCTTCCCCACCTTGGTAGATGCTGCTGGGACCTTGGCACTGTCCTCTTGTTTTTTGGATGAGGCCTTACTGGGTGGGTCGTGCGTCTTGTCCGTGCTGCATGCTGGGCCCTTCTTAACCTTGGCTGGTGGCAGAATCGGTTGGTCTTTTTCATTGGTAGGTGGCACACTGCCAGCCCTGACGGGTGCCCCCTTCGATCCTCTTGGACTTGCAGGGACCACAGCGGAGGCTGGTGGC
This sequence comes from Pleurodeles waltl, assembly GCF_031143425.1. Taxonomy (NCBI): domain Eukaryota; kingdom Metazoa; phylum Chordata; class Amphibia; order Caudata; family Salamandridae; genus Pleurodeles; species Pleurodeles waltl. The sequence goes on from NC_090443.1 coordinate 351,683,655, forward strand.
TGAGGTGCTGGCCTGGGATCTTGACATCCTGGCCCTAGGGGAAGGACGGGGGGGAGGTGTAGGAAAGAGGTCAATGTTAGCCAGAAAAAGTTTTTTAGACACACTGGGACGGTAAGATGGAGGGGGTGTGGGAGTGGAGGAAGAGGTAGTGGTTGTAGGAGGTGTACGTCTGCTGAGTTTGGGTGAAGGTGCATGGGCTGGAGGCTGTTGTGAGGTGGATGGCTGTTGAGTGGGTGTGTGCCTACGTTTATGTACTTTGGGAGGAGGGCTCACAGACACACTGGGAGAGGACGCAGGGGACGTGTGCATGGTTGTGGGAGTGGTGATTGCTCGTGAGGGGTGTGATGTGATGGGCGTGCTGGTGATGGAGGTAGTGGGTGAAGATATAGTGCATGCAGGTGTGAGTGGAGATGCTACTGGGAGGGAGGTGGACGAAGATGAGGAGGGGGACATAGTGGAGGAAGTGGATGTTGGTATGTTTGCATGGGTATGGTGCTTGTGTGAGTGCCTGTGTGATGATGTGTGGTGCTTATGTTTTACTGAGCCACTCTTGTGTGCTGATGTGTATGCATGCTCTTCTGAAGGTATGCTTGGGATAGGTTGAGGTAGAGGGGATTGGGTCGGGGTAGTGGAAGTTGGAGGGGGGAGGCTGGACACAGGGACAATGGCTGCCATCAGTTCTGAGGCCAGACCCTGAAATGTTCTCTTGAGCCGCCACGCCAGAATGAATGCCCTCCAGGTATGCATTTGTTTGTTGCAAATGCCTCTCAACACCCTGGATGGAATTGAGAATGGTTGACTGCCCAGCAGTGAGGGATCTCAGGAGGTCAATAGCCTCCTCACTGAGGGCAGCAGGGCTGACTGTGCAGGGTCTGAGGTGCCTGGGGCGAAGGAGATGCCCACCCTCCTGGGTGAGCGGGCATGGGAAACACACTGTGGGGCTGCTGGGAGGGCGGTGCTGGTAGGGGGAGTGGCGGCTCCCCTCGCCCACCGTCCCACTGGTGCCTTCACCCTCAGTGGATTCGCCCTCATGGGCCATGTAGGATGCAGCTCCCTCCATCGCCAGTGCCTCTCCTCCTCCGCCACATGATGCTAATGCACACAAGGACAGGGTGACAAAACAAAAAGGGGGGGAGAGACAGAGGATACACTTGGTCAATGCCAGCAACACCACTACCGTTGGCGTACACAACACACACTGAGCTGCCCTATGCACTAGGCCATGCCAAACGAGGACACTAAGGTAGTCACCACCCCATGGGGTACAATGCCTAGTGCCAGCATCTGCACACCTGACACCCACAGGACCCTGCCCAGTAGTAGTTGGCCACTTGTACCACTGGGGTAGGAGTGCTTCAGAGCCTGCACACAAGGGACCTACCCTGCCATGATCGCCCTGGCCTAGGAGCATCCACAGTCCACATCCCCCACCCAGCTAGTTCCTAAAGCGCGCAAAGTCAACTTTCTGAATCTGTACTCACTCCCTTATGGCAGCTGTGATGCCCTCAAGCGCCCATCCAACTCCAGATAGGCCACCACCAGGATGCGGAACATTAGGGGGGTAATGGTGCGACGGGCACCCCTTCCACTTTGGGAGGCCAGCCCCAGGTGGGCCTCTGCCATCTTCTTCGTCCAGCGGCGCAGGTCCTCCCATCTCTTGTGGCAGTGGGTGCTCTGCCTGTGATAGACCCCCAGGGTCCGCACCTCCCTGGCGATGGCACGCCAAATACCCTTTTTCTGGTGGGCGCTGGCCTAGAGGGAAAAGACAGGGGAAAATTTAATTACTCACCCATCTGGACCGGTATACTCAGTGCCCCTAGTTTCCACCCATGCCCTGACGCACATACACTGACCACCTCTCATGCAGCACTCAGGCCAGGACGCCTCAGCACCCCCCAACATGTGGCTTACATACACACCACTCAAAACATGCATTGGCCACACATCATGCTCTCAGTGAACCCACCTGTTCATCTGGAGGACCGTGGAGTAACGTGTACTGAGGTAGGATCCCATCCACCAGTTTCTCCAACTCCTCCGCAGTGAAGGCAGGGGCCCATTCCCCAGACACTCTAGCCATTGTCGCTTCCAGACTCAGGTCAAAGCAGCACTTGTAGTGTAGGTCCTCTCCTGTTGAAGGTGAGGTAGCAAGTGAGGGAATAGCTAGAAAATGGCGGTGATGTCCGCGGCGCTGCATACCGTCACCTCCGGCGCACTTCGCTATTGGCTCCTGGGACCCATAGAGCCCAATGATAACCAATGCGCAGTTGCGCGGTGGACATCGTCCGCCTACCGCGACGCAGCAGAACGCCAGCGCTCTTACCTCATTTCCCCTTGCCTGTCCTCACAGGTCAGGCAGCCGCCCTTTCAGGGGGGCACATGGCATGGCACCTAGCTGCGTCACGGCACATATTGGCACATCTACTGACTCTCTACTTCACAAACTGCTTCTGTGACATACATTCATAAACAGTTGTGCCATTTTGTGGAAATATGACCTTCTGCTCACCGTTCTCCTCCATAGGCTACAACCACTGAGGCTGATGATGAGATGGCGGCATCCTACAGTGTACGTACCCCTGGTGGACCTGGCGACACTGGAGGACAGACACATTATCATCACATACAGACTTGATCGTGCCACAATCCAAGAGCTGTGTGCCCAATTAGAGCCAAACCTGATGTCAGCTATCCACCAGCCCACAGGAATCCCCCCTCTAGTGCAGGTCCTGTCAGTGCTCCATTTCCTGGCAAGTGGTTCCTTTCAAACAACAGTGGCCATGGCATGAGGGATGTCTCAGCCAATGTTCTCCAACGTGTTGACCAGAGTGTTGTCTGCCCTGCTGAAACACATGTGCAGCTACATTGTATTCCCCCAGGTGGAGGATTTGGCCACAGTGAAAGCTGACTTCTATGCCCTGGGACATATCCCCAACATCATTGGTGCCATTGATGGTATATATGTGGCATTTGTTCCCCCCGCAGAAATGAACAGGTCTACAGGAATAGAAAAAGCCATCATTCGATGAATTTGCAAATGGTGTGTTTGGCAGATCAGTACATCTCCCATGTGAATGCCAAATATCCTGGCTCAGTGCATGATGCCTATGTCTTGAGGAATAGCAGCATCCCTTATGTGATGGGGCAACTCCAGAGGCACCAGGTGTGGCTATTAGGTGAGGCCAAGGTCCCCACACAGTATAAGTTGGGGTCTGAGTATGGGGTTGTCCCTAAGGGTTAGTGTGTGTCTAACAGTTGTCCCTCTATATTTACAGGTGACTGGTTACCCCAACCTCTCATGGCTACTGACCCCAGTGAGGAATGGCAGGACAAAGGCAGAGGAACGTTACAATGAGGCACATAGGCGTACAAGGAGGATTATTGAGAAGACCTTCGCCTCCTGAAAGCCAGGTTCCGGTGCATCCATCTGACCCATAGGTCGTTCCACCTCTTCCTGATATCATCCCTGGTTCTTGTGTGCTGTCCCATGGCGTTGACCCTGTCGACTATTCTCTGCCATAGACCCATCTTCCTTGCAATGGAGGTCAGCTGCACCTGTGATCTGAGTAGCTGTGGCTCTACCCGGATGATTTCCTCCACCATGACCCTTAACTCCTCCTCAGAAAACCTGGGGTGTCTTTCGGGTGCCATCGGTGTGGTGGGAGTGATATGTGTGTGGATGTGCGAGGTGATGTGAGGGGTGATGTGTTGGGGTGTATACTGTGATGTGCGTGGATGGTGGATGGGTGATGGTGTTCTATGCCTCTGATTGAGTGGGTGCTCTTTGCTTGTCTCTCTGTGCTTGGTCTCTTTTTTTCATTGTAAGGGGTTGTGGGTGATGTGGGTGTGTGTTTTATACTGGTATGAGTGTGAGAGTGTGGTGTGTGTATGTGTGTCAGGTGTGTGTATTTTGAATTGTCCAATGTGGTGTGGTTTTGTAAGTGTGGGTGTATTTTGAGCGCGGCGGTGTGTACCGCCAATGGTTTACCGCAGTTGATTCATGGGTCGTGATTCTGTGGGCGTATTCCTGTTGGCGTGACGGTGTGGGTTTTGCTATTGCCCGTTTATCATTGACCTATGGTGTGGTGGACTTGTGTGGGTGTCTGTATTGTGGCGGTATTCTCTATGTGGGTTATAATACCCGTGGCGGATTACCGCAGCGGTCACGGTATCTTGGCGGCCGTCGGCACGGCAGTAAGCGGCATTTACGGCCAGGGTTGTAATGAGGGCCTTTATATCACTTTTACAGTGATATCTGAACATATACTTATTGCATTTATCCAGATAAATACTATGGGGGTCATTACAACACTGGCGGTAAAAGCCGCTTACCGCCGTGCAGAAGACCGCCAACACACCGTGGCGGCAGCGGAATTCCGCCACAGTCCTTAAATCCCACTGCTCGGAATCCGCCAAAATTGAGACACCCACACAAGTCCGCCACACCAAAGGTCAGTGGTAAACTGGCAAAAACAAAACTGACACCGTCACGCCAACAGGAATACGCCCACACTATCACGACCCACGAATCCACAAGGCGGTCTTTCAACCGCGGTATTCTATTGGCGGTACACACCGCCGCGCTCAAAATACACCCACATTTACAAAACACAACAACATTGAACAATTCGAAATACACACACCTGATACACATACACACACCACTCCCACACACCCAATACAATATAAAACACATACCCACATCACCCACAAACCCCTACTACCAAAAATTCAGAAAGAAGGCCAGAGAGAGACACCACCATCTACAAACAAGCATCCACAGGCACACAACACCATCACTCACACAACATCCACGCACCTCACACAACACACCACTAAATATCACCCCACACATCACAACACACACCACCCCACACATCACCCACACCACCCCATGGGCACGGCAAAGACACCCCAGGTTCTCTGAGGAGGAGCTCAGGGTCATGATGGAGGAAATCATCCGGGTAGAGCCACAGCTATTCGGATCACAGGTGCAGCACACCCCCATAGCTAGGAAGATGGAGCTATGGCGAAGAATAGTGGACAGGGTCAACGCAGTGGGACAACACCCAGAAATAGAGATGACGTCAGGAAGAGGTGGTACGGCCTACGGGGGAAGGTGCGTTCTGTGGTCTCAAGACACCACCTTGCGGTTCAGAGGACTGGCGGCGGACCTCCACCTCCTCCCCCACAACTAACAACATTGGAGGAGCAAGTCTTGGCTATTCTGCATCCTGAGGGCCTCGCAGGAGCAGCTGGAGGAATGGACTCTGATAAGTCAAATCTTAACTATTACATCCCCCACCCTACCTGCATGCTATCACATGACCCCACCCTCACCCTCACCCCCATCACTCCAACTCCCCACAAATGTCCCAATATCACAAACCACCCATCCCAACTCCAAGCCCTGCATGCAACACCAAAGCATGGACACCCATCACCAATGAATGGCCACTGCCCATACCCATACACTCCCCTAAACCATTATCACACAAGATCCTACACAGGAATGCAAGCACTGGGGTACACGGTCACCCACCCATTGCACACCATGGCACACACAGATGCAATAATCATGCTTTTACACCCTTGCAGGACCCCTACCCAACGTCACCGGACAGGAGGGTCCAGACATGTCCACTCCACCAACAGAAGAAGCCCACAATGATGACAGCAGCTCTGTCCAACTGGATCTAGACGACCAGCCCGGCCCATCTGGGACCTCAGGACAGGCGGTTCCCCTCACACAGTCACAGGCCACTACAGAGCTTCTCCCCATTGAAAACACCAGCACAGCACCCACCCAGCGGGCCCATACCTCTGTCCCCAGGACACGTCAATCAGCAGTGTGTCCACCACTACAGGAAATCCAGGCTAACCCACCACCCCAACAACAGGGACCTGGGGGCAGTGGTAGTGGGCACACGGTTCAGGGGACAGAGGCCCAGGGAAACAGGGGAACTGAGAGGGCTTCTGTGCGACAGGGGGAGGACAGGCCCAGGGAACCCACTCTCCACGAGGCCCTCTCCAACATCATGGGAGCCTACCACCATTCCCAGGAGACTATGGCAACGGTACTGGCCAAGTTTCAGGAGACCCAGCGGCTGCAGGAGGAACAGTATTTGGGCTTCAGGGAGGAACTCAGATCCATCAATTCCACCCTGGGAACCATTGTAGGGGTGCTGAAGGAAGTCCTCAACACCAGGAGGGACACTGTGGCAGAACAAGGGGCCCCTGACACTAGCCTGGAGGATGAACTGCCCACCACCTCCGCCGGCGCTAGTGGACAGGTGGCACCGCCACAGGACCACCACACCAGCACCCCACCCCCTGCAGATGGGGAACCACCCCACAAACGGTCCCTGAGATCCAGGACAAAGACAGAGAACGATGCCATGACCCCTGCCAAGAAATGAGACCACCCTGATTGTCATCCTCTGTCCCACTTTGTCACCCTGTCCATACTTAAACTGCCCCAGCTCCACTTCCTATGCCCCTTTTGACAATGCACCTGTGAGACTTTAAAGCTTGGACTCTGCCATGGACATTCCTCCACCATCACCCCTCACCATTTAACAACCCCCTCCAATATTGAGCACTTAAATAAACACCCTTAAAGCACAAAACAGTGACAAAATACTCTTTCAATGGTAATGTCAACATACCTATGACACACAGCTCTAGTCCATGAGGAAACAAAGCAGATGTCACACAGTGGGACCCACATCTGTGAAATCGTAAGAGAAAGTGACAACTCATGTACCATACACTGGGTGAAAAGTACAGACAGTGGAGAGGTAGTAGTGTTAAAGTACATGTAGTAGGCAGGTTTGTCTTCTTACCTGTGTCTCACTGGAAGTATTGCAGGATCACAGAGTTCCTGTTGTCAATGTCCTCTTCTTCTGCTTCCTCATCTTTACTGTCCACAGGCTCCACAGCTGCCACAACACCTCCATCTGGACCATCCTCCTGCAGAAAAGGCACCTGTCGTCGCAAAGCCAAGTTGTGAAGCATACAGCAGGCCACGATGATCTGGCACACCTTCTTTGGTGAGTAGAATAGGGAACCACCTGTCATATGGAGGCACCGGAACCTGGCCTTCAGGAGGCCGAAGATTCGCTCTATAATCCTCCTAGTTTGCCCATGGGCCGCATTGTAGCGTTCCTCTTCCCTTGTCCTGGGTTTCCTCACTGGGGTCAGTAGCCATGACAGGTTGGGGTAACCAGAGTCACCTGCAAATGGCGAGGGACAATTGTTAGACACACACTAACTCTTAGGGACATCCCCAGACCCAGACAACTATTCCCACTGAATTGGTTCCAGGTGCTCACCTAGTAGCCACACACGGTGCCTCTGGAGTTGGCCCATCACATAAGGGATGCTGCTATTCCGCAGGATGTAAGCATCATGCACTGAGCCAGGGAATTTGGCATTAACCTTTTGAGATGTACTGGTCAGCCAAACACACCATCTGCACATTCATCAAATGGTAACTCTTCCTGTTTCTGTACACCTGTTCACTCCTGCGGGGGAGGGGGGGACCAAGGGCACATGTGTCCCATCAATGGCACCTATGATGTTGGGGATATGTCCCAGGGCATAGAAGTCACCTTTCACTGTAGGCAAATCATCCACCTGAGGGAAAGCGATGTAGCTCCGCATGTGTTTCAGCAGGGCAGACAACACTCTGGACAACACGTTGGAAAACATAGGCTGGGACATCCCTGATGCTATGGCCACTGTAGTTTGAAATGACCCACTTGCAGGGAAATGGAGTACTGAACGCACCTGCACTTGAGGGGGGATCCCTGTGGGACGGCAGATGGCTGACATCAGGTCTGGCTCCAACTGGGCACACAGTTCCAGGATTGTGGCACGATCAAGTCTGTAGGTGATGATTACATGTCTTTCCTCCATTGTCAACAGGTCCACCAGCGGTCTGTACACTGGAGGATGCCGCCATCTCCTCACATGTCCCAGCGGACGGTGCCTATGGAGGACAACAGCGAGCACAGAGTCAACCAACTCAGAGGTACTTAAACACAGCTTACTCAGAAAACTATTCATAACCCAAAATTTGCCTGTGTGAGTGTTGAGCCAAGGCCTAGGTATGTGTGACGCAGTTAAAAATAAAGCCACGTGGGTCCCTGAAATGGTGGCTGCCTGACCTGTAAAGTGGGACAATGGGATATGAGGTAAGTGCTCTGGCGTTGTACACCGTCGCGGTAGGCGGTTGAAGAACGCAGCGCAATTCTGCATTGGTAAACATTGGACCCTATGCGTCCCAGGAGCCAATGACGATGTACGCCGGAGGTGACGGTACGTACTGCCACGGATGTGACCGCCATTTTCTATCTTTTCAATCACTCGATACCTGATCTTCGACAGGAGAGGACCTACACTGCAACTGCTGCTGTGACCTCAGTCTGGAAGAGACAATGGCTTGTGCGTCTGGGGAAAGGGCCCCTGCCTTCAGCACGGAGGAGTTGGAGAAACTCGTGGATGGGGTCCTCCCCCAGTACACGCTACTCTACGGTCCTCCAGACAAACAGGTAAGTACACTGTAAGCATGCTGTATGGGCAATGCCTGTATGGAGTGGGGTGGATGAAAGATAGGGGGGAGAATGAGGCGTGCATGAAACGACGGTGAGTGCATGTGCCACATGGCAAGGGTAGGGATGCGGGCCAATGACTGTGATGGTGCAGTTGGTAGTAACTTTTCTTTTTCCCCTGTACAATTCCTGTAGGTCAGCGCCCACCAGAAGAAGGATGTTTGGCGTGTCATCGCCAAGGACATCCGGACCCTGGGGGTCTACCACAGACGGAGCACCCACTGCCGGAAAAGATGGGAGGACATTCGCCACTGGAGCAAGAAGACGGTGGAGGCCCAGCTGGGGATGGCCTCCCAACGTGGGAGGGGTGCCCGTTGCACCATGACCCCTCTGATGTTCAGGATCCTGGTGGTGGCGTATCCGGAGTTGGATGGGCGCTTGAGGGCATCACAGCTGCAACAAGGGGGTGAGCACACTCTCATTCTGCTGATTCAGCGCGCAGTGGAGGTGTCTGGGTGGGGGAGGTGGGCTGTGGGTTTCCCTAGGCCAGGGCAAGTGTGCTAGTTAAGTCCCCTTTTTCAGGCAGACCCTGTGGCACCCCAACCCACCTTGGTACAGTGCCAACTACACCTAGTCAGGCTCCTGTGACATCCATGTGTGCAGATATCGGTCATAGCCTTGTAGGCCATGTCCCAGGGATTGACTAGTGGACCCCAAGTGAGCGGCGTAGTGCAGGGGGCTTCTGTGTCTGTCGTGTCCACCAACGGTAGCGGTAATGCATGCACTCAACATGTCTTTCTTCTGTCCCCCCCCCCTTTTGTGGTCTCCCTGTACTTTTGTGCATTAGCATCATCAGGCGGAGGAGCAGTGGCACCGGAGAAGGAGGGAGCTGCATCCCACATGGCCCTGGAGGGCGAGACTACGGACTTCGATCTCACCAGTGGGACGGAGGGCGAGGGGAGCTCCACGACGGGGACAGGAGCTGACACCAGTGATATGGACTCGTCCTCTGATGGGGGCTCCCCTGCGGTGGCGGGCCCATCTGTGCCCCCGCATCTACAGGTACAGCCGCCACCACCCCCTCCAGCACCGCCCTCCCAGCAGCCCCTCAGCCTTCGCTCCGTGCCCGCTCACCCAGGAGGGTGGGCATCACCTTCGCCCCAGGCACCTCAGGCCCTGCCCCTGTCACCCCTGCTGCCCTCAGTGAGGAGGCCATTGACCTCCTCAGGTCCCTCACTGTTGGGCAGTCTACCATTTTGAATGCCATCCAGGGTGTAGAGAGGCAGTTGCAACAAACCAATGCATTCCTGGAGGGCATTCATTCTGGTCAGGCAGCCCTTCAGCGAGCTTTTCAGACTCTGGCCTCAGCACTGATGGCAGCCATTGTCCCTGTCTCTAGCCTCCCCCCTCCAACTTCCTCCACCCAGACCCACACCCCTGTACCTCAGCCTATCCCAAGCACACCATCAGACCAGCATGCACACACCTCAACACACAAAGGAAGCTGAGGCAAACATAAGCACCACACATCCCACAGGCACTCACGCAAGCATCATACACATGCAGACATACCAACATCCACTGCCTCCACTGTGTCCCCTTCCTCCTCGTCTCCCTCATCCCTCCCAGTCTCGTCACCCCTCACACCTGCATGACTAGATTGTCAGCCACTACGTCCATCACCAGCACACCCACCACCACACCCCGCTCACGTGCAGTCACCACCCCCACCACCATTCACAAATCCCCTGTGTCCTCTCCCAGTGTGTCTGTGAGCCCACTTCCCAAGGTACACAAACGCAGCCACACACACACCCAACTGCCATCCACCTCACAACAGCCTCCAGCCCATGCACCTTCACCCAAAGTCACCAAATGTACACCTCCTACGACCACTACCTCTTCCCCACTCCCAAAACCCCTCCATCTACCCGTCCCAGTGTTCGTAAGAAACGTTTCCTGGCCAACCTTGACCTCTTTCCTTCACCTCCCCCACCCCGTCAGTCTCCAGGGCCCGACTCTCCAGGTCCCAACCTAGCACTTCAGCCACAACATTGGCGGGCCCAGTGGTGCAAATAGTCACCGGATTATGGAGTGCAGGCAGTGTGGCAAGGAGCCACAGCACGGACAGTCCCCCACCTGTCAAGCATCAAAAGTTGGCCAGTGCCCGGCGGGAGAGGGGGAAGACACCAACCACCAAACAGCTCCCAGGGGTACAGGTGGGAGTGTAGAGTCAGTTGCGACACCTTCCAAGGTGGGGAAGGGGCACAAGAAAACCGGCAAGTCTGGGAAGATCAGCACGGCGGAGAAGACCGCTACCAGCCCCACTGGCCCAGACAGGACTGCCAGCAGCAGCCCCGCTGCCCCAGACAGGACCGCCAGCAGCAGCCCTGCTGTCAAGGAGCCGGCCAGCAGCAGCCCAGCTGCCCCAGACAGGACCGCCAGTAGCAGCCCCGCTGCCAAGGAGCCGACCGCCATCAGCCCCACTGGCCCAGACAGGGTCGCCAGTAGCAGCCCCGCTGCCAAGGAGCCCACCGCCATCAGCCCCACTGGCCCAGACAGAACCGCCAGCAGCAGCCCCGCTGCCAAGGAGCCGGCCAGCAGCAGCCCCGCTGCCCCAGACAGGACCACCAGCAGCAGCCCCGCTGCCAAGGAGCCGACCGCCATCAGCCCCACTGGCCCAACAGGACCGCCAGCAGCAGCCCCGCTGCCAAGAAGCCGACCGCCATCAGCCCCACTGGCCCAAACAGGACCGCCAGCAGCAGCCCCGCTGCCAAGGAGCCGGCCAGCAGCAGCCCCACTGCCCCAGACAGGACCGCCAGCAGCTGAACCGCTGCCAAAGACACGGCCGCCACAAGCACCGCCGCCACAAGCACCACTGCCAAAGACACCGCTGCAACAAGCACCGCGCCGCAACAAGCACCGCTGCCAAGGACACAGCCGCCACAAGCTCCGCTGCCAAGGACACCGCCGCCACAAGCACCGCTGCCAAGGACACCACCTCCACAAGCACCCCTGCCAAAGACACCACCGCCACAAGCACCGCTGCCAAGGACACCGCCGCAACAAGCACCGCTGCCAAGGACACCGCTGCAACAAGCACCGCAGGCCCATGAGCACCAAAAGCTCTGACGCTACTGAGGCCGCCACGAGCAGGATGAAGCACTCTGGGCACAAGGCCCCCTCCAGAACCCATGGAGAAAGACATCCACTACCTCAGTCCTTGGCAGGATGAAGCACTCTGGGCACAAGGTCCCCTCCAGAACCAATGGAGAGTTACATCCACTACCTCAGTCCTTGGCAGGATGAAGCACTGCAGGATGAAGCACTCTGGGCACAGGGCCCCCTCCAGAACCAGTGGAGAGTTACATCCACTACCTCAGTCCTTGGCAGGATGAAGTACTCTGGGCACAAAGCCCCCTCCAGAACCAGTGGAGAGTTACATCTACTACCTCAGTCCTTAACAGGATGAAGCACTCTGGGCACAAGGCCCCCTCCAAAACCAGTGGAGAGTTACATACACTACCTCAGTCCTTGGCAGGATGAAGCACTGCAGGATGAAGCATTCTGGGCACAGGGCCCCCTCCAGAACCAGTGGAGAGTTACATCCACTACCTCAGTCCTTGGCAGGATGAAGTACTCTGGGCACAAAGCCCCCTCCAGAACCAGTGGAGAGTTACATCCACTACCTCGGTCCTTGACAGGATGAAGCACTCTGGGCACAAGGCCCCCTCCAGAACCAGTGGAGAGTTACATCCATTACCTCAGTCCTTGGCAGGATGAAGCACTCTGGGCACAAGGCGCCCTCCAGAACCAGTGGAGAGTTACATCCACTACCTCAGTCCTTGGCAGGATGAAGCACTCTGGGCACAAGGCCCCCTCCAGAACCAGTGGAGAGTTACATCCACTACCTCAGTCCTTGGCAGGATGAAGCACTCTGGGCACAAGGCCCCCTCCAGAATCAGTGGAGAATGTTATCCACTTGAGAGACTGTGGCTTTGCACTCCCCAGGATGAAGCAGTGGGCAACCCACCCACTGTAGAGACTTGAGAAACTGTGGCTTTGCCCTCCCCAGGATTGAACAGTGGGTAACCCACCCACTGTAGAGACTTGAGAGACTGTGGCTTTGCACTCCCCAGGATTGAACAGTGGGCAAACCACCCACTGTAGAGACTTGAGAGACTGTGCCTTTGCACTCCCCAGGATTGAACAGTGGGCATGGGGCCCCCCGTGGATTTGGCGTCGTCCACTCAACCGGCTGAGGTGCCCCCCCTTTCCCTTCCCCCTGAGGTGCCTGTTTTATTTCTATCTGATGCCCCTGCAGTGTTCTCTCCGTCTTGTTTGGGTATCTTGTGTGGGCCTCACCCATGCATTTGGGCCCAGTGGTCCACGGAATTTAATGGTGGAATACCTTGGACTAATATTATTGGTGTATATATTTGTAAATAGTGTATGTATATTTTTTAAATACTGAATTTGATTACATTACAATCGTTCACCTCATTTCCTTTTGTCTTTGCATTCTTTCGGGGGGATTAGGGGGTGTAACTGTAATGTATCATGCTGTATTAGTGTGTTTGTTGTCGTGGGTGAGGGTGGGGGTGCGGGTGTTGCGCGCTGCGTGTGTGTGTCCCTGTTTTTTCCCTCCCCCCTCCCCTGTGTCGTAGGTGCAGTACTCACCGTGGTCTTCGCCGCTGGCGTTCGTGCTCCTGGTAGAGGAGCAAGAAGATAAAGGCTGGAAAAATGTGGAGCTCTGGTTCCATGGCGTCCTGGTTCCTCGTGGGGTGTGCAGAGGTGAGCGTTTTCCCTTTGAAGTCCTGTTTCCACCGGAAAAGGTGGCGGATTGGTAGGTTATAATTCTGTGGGTGGTACATTGTCCTCCGTCTGTCTGTTGGCGGTGACCGCCACGCTGTTTGTTTGTACCGCCGTGGCGGTCGGAGAGTTAAAGTGGCTGTCTATGTTGGTGGTTTCCGCCACGGTCGTAATTCCAGTTTTTTTACCGCCGGCCTGTTGGCGGTCTTACTGCTGCTTTAACACCGACCGCCAGGGTTGTAATGACCACTTATATATTTTCTAATCACTGTGTGGTGTATTTTTGTTGTGCTATTTGGTGTTATTGTATCAGTTATTGCACAAATACTTTACACATTGCCTTCTAAGTTAAGCCTGATTGCTCAGTGTCAAGCTACCAGAGGGTGGGCACAGGATAATTTGGATTTTGTGTGACTTACCCTGACTAGAGTGCAGGTCCTTGCTTGGACAGGTGGTAACCTGACTGCCAACCAAAGACCCCATTTCTAACATTGGTGATCAGCGATGAGGATAGGACTTGTATTTGTGCAGTGACATACAGTAGCTAAGTATTCACTACCTACCCACATTTGAAGGTCAAAGTGATTTTTCATCTTTTTGCTTTTGGTTCTCTGATGTCCTCCTGGATATATTGTTGATATTTTTGGACTCTGGTTTTGGGTTGCACCTGTGAGGCTTTGGCAGAATGGAAGTCAACTTTTGGCACCTATTCAGCTTTAAAGAGAAGGAGCTATGAGTATTATGCAAGGAAAGGGGACTGGCTGTAAAGAGGAAATCCAGGAGGGAGGATCTTGAGTCAGCCCTGTTTCAGTATGAATTGAAACACTGGCAGGCAATACTAACAGACGAGTCTGAGGAGGAAGACTACTTAGATGAGGAAAGGGAACCAGAGAAAGATGAATGGCTCCTAGCTGAGGAGCGGTGGATGGAAAAGCTAGATGCAGACATTGAGAAGGCTGAGGCGGAGAGAGCCATGGCCTGGGAAAAAGAAAGGATTGCAGCTCAGGACCGTAGCTGTGAAGAGCTGAAACTGTGAGCCAGGAGAGCTGAGTCCAGTTCAGATGGTGGCAGCAAAAATCTTGTATCCAGTACTGCTGAAGAAGTTAACATGCCCAGAGATGTGGTTCCCTACTTGAAGGAGGGAGTTGACACACACCAGGAGGTTCAGGAGTATGAGGAAGCTCCCGTAATGCACAGGGTCCCTGAGGTGGTTTGGGGAACTGGCAGAGGGAGTCATATTCCTAATGAGGGGAGGGACACTTTACTGGCTCTAGGTGAGAGTGAGAGGGAGAAGGGTTCCCCCCAGGTAGAAGTCCTGGTTATGGAGTATGGAGACATCCCAGCAGAGTGTGGGTCGAGTGTCAGGGACAGTCAAGTACTGTCTCACCAGTCTCAGGAGGGTGATGGGGAGTACTTTTCCAAGGCTGAGTCACTATATTGTTGGGTGAAGGGTAGTTTGGTTAATTCATGTGAGGGGCTGAGTGATGTAATTGCTGGAGAGCATATGTATAGTCCTTATTTTCCAGAGCTATGCCAATACCAGGTGTGAGTTCTCTGACCCCAAGGAGCTTACACTGGAGGCAGACCTCTGGGGGAGTACCAGAGAGTTGGAAGAGGCATTTGGGGGTGCTCCTGAAGGGAGTGGTCTAGGTGTTTCCCAACCAGGTGAGGTGGGAGAGGATTGCAGTGTCCCAGGTAGGTCCCAGTGTAGTGGGATGGGTGAGGGACCCCCTTGTCCAGTCTCAGAGGATAGGGAATGGGGATGGGCTAAGGCCATTTCTGGTTTGGGGGGAATCAGACTCTGCCAGATGGTCAGGGGTCAGGAGACCTGCACAAGCCAGACTCTTGTGTGGCCCTTGGGGATGGTGTGTCCCTTGTGGGGGGCGAGTGTGCCCCCAGGAAGTCCTGGCATGTCAGGCAATGGTTCAACGTCAGGGTGGTGACTCTGGGTTGGATGACCAGGTTCAGGAGCTAAACTCTGCCTGGTCGTGTGCCCCCAGGATGTCCTGGCTTGCCAGGCAGTGATCCAGTATGAGGGTACAGACCCTGGACTGGATGATCAGGTGTGGGAGGTAAACCCTGACCTGAAAGGGGGGGTGGTTTGCCCAATCACCCCCCCTGGTGTGATTTATAGGGGTACTCTCCCCGAGGGGGGTGGTACAGAACCCTGGATTGAATTGGCCAGGTTCAGGGTGCCCCCCCTGACCTGGATGAAGGGGCTACTGCTAACATTGCCCCTATCATGTTGTCTTCTGGGGGGGGCACTCCTAGTTGGGGGGGCGCAGGACCCCAGAATGGAGGGCAGGGTGAGGGAAGCCTCACCCCTGGCCCTAGTCCAACCTGAAGGTACAAACCCCAGGTTGGAAGACCAGTTGCAGGTTAACACCCCTGCACTGATGGTAGAATTGTGCCGGACTGCTTCTGTAAGCACCCTGACAATTTTGGACTCTGGGGGTGCCGCTTAGGAGGGAGGGTACAGAGCCCCAGAGGGGAGGACCAGGGTCAGGCTGTCAATCCTGACCTCGTGGAATAGAGAGTGGTCAAAAGGTGCCCAGCACCTGGGGCTACCACCCCCCGCTCTCCACGGTCACAGTGGTTAGAAAGCCTTGAGAGGCCTGGCTCTCATCCCTGACAGCTGTCAGTGGCCACTGTGGCTTGCAGGTCTGGAAGACAGAGTTGCCCCTCGGTGGGACAGGAGTCACCTCCTGGGGTGGAGTGGGCAACACCACTGTGTTGGCCCCAGTGGTATTATCCGGCCCCTTGGACACATCGGTGAGCAAAGTGAGTTTAGGTGCTGAACAGAGGGTATCCGCAGGAGAGGAGAAAGGTTCCCCATGGTTTAGCTTAGTGGGCCCTGAGAGTATGGACAGAGGGATCTAACTGGAGTCAGGAATGCGTAGAACTGGAACATGCCCCTGCTGTTATGTGCCTCGGTCCTTGTTCTATCGCCTCAATCAGGGAAGTACATCAGGGTATTGATTGTTCTCCCCTGGCTTTATGCTGGTGGGGGGTCATGTTTGACCTGGCCCTTTTTGCAGGGTCATCCCTAAACTTTTTGCCTCCTTCCTCCTATTTTTACTGACCTGTTTTTGTTGGCTTTAGAACTCTGAGCACTTTACCACTGCTAACCAGTGCTAAAGTGCATATGCTCTCTGTGTATATTGTACTGTTGTTTGGTTTATCCATGATTGGCATATTTGATTTACTGGTAAGTTCCTAGTAAAGTGCACTAGAGGTGCCCAGGGACTGTAAATCAAATGTTACTAGTGGGCCTAAAGCACTGGTTGTGACACCCACATAAATAGCCCTGTAATCATGTCTCAGACCTGCCACTGCAGTGTCTGTTTTGCAGATTTAAACTGTAAATTCGACTTGGCAAGTGTCTCCACTTGCCTGGCCTAACCCTCCCTTTTTCATACATATAAGATACCCCTAAGGAAGGCCCTAGGTAGCCCCCTGGGCAGGGTGCAGTGTGTGGTTAAGGTAAGACATATACTAATGGGTTTTATATATCCTGACAGAGAAATACTGCCAAATTTGTTTTTCACTGTTGCAAGGCCTGTCTCTCTCATAGGTTAACCTGGGGGCTCCCTTTAAACATGATTAAAGTGTAGATTCCCTTTGGGAGCAGATAGACATGTGGAGTTTGGGACCTCTGAACTCACAATTTAAAAATACATATTTTAGTAAAGTTGGTTTTGAGATTGTGTGTTTGAAAATGCCACTTTTAGAAAGTGGGCATTTTATGCTTGAACCATTTTTGTGACTCTGCCTGTTTGTGGATTCCCTGTCTGGGTTAGTTTGACAGTTGGGCTGTTTGCACCTCTCTCCAGATAGTGACACAAAGGGGGCTGGGGTGTAGCCTGAATATCCTGATGAGCCATCTGTGCTAGGAGGGAGGGGAAGAGTGATCACTCGCACCTGAAAGGGCTGTGCCTGCCCTCTCACAATGCAGTCTCCAACCCCCTGGTGTGTGTCTGAGTCTTTGCCTGGGCAAGGCAGGATTTCACAAACAAGTGAGACTTTTCTTTGAAGTAAGCCTACTTCAAAGGTCAAAATGGGTATAAGAAGAGGACCGAAAACCACCAACTTTAGACACTTCCTGGAGAAGACACTGGAACCAGAACCTGCATCCTGCCCAGAAGAACTGCCTGGCTGCCCAAAGGACTCACCTGTCTGCTTTCTGTGAAGGACTTCTGCCTTGCTGTTGCCCTGCTGCCTTGCTGCTTTCTGGCTGTGGTGAAGAAGTGCTCACCAAGGGCTTGGCTAGAACTTGCCTCTTGTTCCCTGAAGTCTGAGGACCAAAAAGACTTCATCTCTACAAGAAGGACTCCTTGTGCGGTGAAATTTGATGCACAGCCTGCCAGAAACGACGCACAGCCTGCATCGCGGTGAAAATTTCACTGCACCCCAAACCGGAATGACGCAGCCTGACTTCGAGAAGATCAATGCAGCGCCAGCGTAGCGACCAGAAATGCGACGCACGGCCCACTGGAACGACGCACAGCCAAACCTGAACGACACAGCCCGACTTCCAGAGAGGAATCGACGCAGCGCCTGGCATGCAGTAGAAAATTTGATGCACGTCCATCGAATCTACGCAGCTCCTGTGACTTCGTCCTGCCAGCGCAGGAAATCCACACATCGTCACCGGAGCATCTGAAAACCCCCCAACCCGAAGAGGATCCACAACCTAGCACCGGAAATCGACGCACAGCCATCCCTGCGTGAAAACTAAATGACGCATCACTGTTTCCGGCCCAAGAAATCAACGCACACCCCTTCGCTTCCATGCATCTCATGCTCTGCTGTTCTTTGCGGAGACTTTTCACGCAAACCAGGTACTTTGTGCTTGAAAGAGACTTTGTTTGCTTTTAAACAACTTAAGACACTTTATATCACTTTTACAGTGATATCTGCACATATATTTATTGCATTTATAAAGATAAATATTATATATTTTTTTAAACCTTGTTTGGTGTATTTTTGTGGTGCTATATGGTTTTATTGTTTGATTTATTGCACAAATACTTTACACATTGCCTTCTAAGTTAAGCCTGACTGCTCATTGCCAAGCTACCAGAGGGTGTACACAGGATCATTTGGATTGTGTGTGACTTACCCTGACAACATTAACTTGCCAATACGGACCCTTCACATGCGGTACTTTGCGTGGAAGGAGTGTGCAATGGGTGTTGCTGTGGATGTGCCATAGCAACACCCACAGCAATTAGACGGTGTGTCAGATCTACACATTTTCTTAAACTAGAGGCTGTAGCAAATCCTGAAAACACACCATGGTGTAGCTTTAGAATGCCACAACATGCTAACATTTATGTTGTTGTACCCTCCATATTTTGCTCTTTCAAAGGGTGCTTCATTTGGCAGCACACAAAGAAAGTGCAAGGACCCTTTAAAGATTTTGTTTGTGTAGGAAGGTGTCCCTCCATGCACAATGACTATCTCCCCTTCAACGCAGCCAGCTATGCACCATGGGGTAAGGGTGCCTGGGTCAAGTACAAGAAGCAAGATTAGCACCAGCGTAGGGAGCAACAATAGAGTGATGGGCCCTCTCCTATTTAATACGGTGCATCCCTGCATTGTGAATACAGCAGAATGGTGTGCTGCCAACTGTCCATCAGCATGGTGCTCCGCCACATTCCCATCATGTATGTTGTGGGGTTGTGAAATGAGATTGGCTTGCATGTAGTTCTAAGGGCAACGTGTGCTGGCATTGAATTGAGTGTAAAAGGAATAGTAATGGCTGACCACATATTCATGGATGTCTGCCATCATAGGTTACAGGCTAGCTGTATGTGTACATAGCATGCATGTTGTAAACAACCTTGTCACAGCACCGTAATCAGCAATGTGTGCCCCACATAGCTCATACTTGTTGACAAGAGCGTACATTTGAGGGTTCCAACTGCATTACTCTCTAGGGGGATTCTGTAGGAGACATACACACACCACAGGTGCCACAGTACCCTCCAGAGATGATGAGGTAGTGGTACAGCAAGGAGCCATAATGTCCCGAACTGCAGTAATCAGTGCCAACAATGTGTGGACAACTCCACTCAAGATGTTTCAGGTTAAAGTCTATTATTCTCCTAACACCAGATGTCAGCAGTGTAACCAATTTACAGCAGCAACCATGTAAGTTGTGAATGATGTAGGTCACATCACAGATGCAATGCTGTGTGTGTAGCTGGTGCTGTGATGATCTCTGACATGCAGCTGCTAATGATGTAAGACGGTCCTGGATACAGTTGTAGCACCCAAAGCTGTGACACAATTGCTGTGGCCTTCAGGGCATCCATACAACCACCATGTGTGTGCTACTGAACACACGTAGGACTACATGGCACAGGGTAGAGGGCTCCAGTGCTGTTATGTCTTGACAACAGTGATGTACAGCTCATGGTTTGCCCAATCTTTCGCATGGCAGGATAGCATCAGTTGTACATGTGGCCACAGCACGGCAAATGCAGCTAGACCCTAGTAAAGTAGGCTCAGGCCAGGTTTTACACCTGGACACATGAATGTAAATGTACTACAACATAGAGTATCAGCTTTGTAGTCAGCAGCTCCCCAACAATAGGCCCATTCCTTCACTCCATGATGAGTGCTTAGACCTTGGAGCATCACCAGGGGTGTTGAGCTGATGGATTGCATGCCCAACACCCCTTCTGCTCAGGGAGACAGGAAATCCAAACTTGTTGAGACACTTGTTGCTCACAGTGTAGATGTGAGTGATGTTGAGCAGTCCATTGTTAGTCCCTATCAGCTATGGCCCCTCCTGATTTACAATGGATTGACGATATCCCACTGACATGTACAAGCTACTGGTGATGTATGGTTGGATATAGACGCAGATGAG
The DNA here is from genome assembly GCF_031143425.1 of Pleurodeles waltl. Taxonomy (NCBI): domain Eukaryota; kingdom Metazoa; phylum Chordata; class Amphibia; order Caudata; family Salamandridae; genus Pleurodeles; species Pleurodeles waltl. The sequence goes on from NC_090443.1 coordinate 351,703,902, forward strand.
GAGCAATTAATTGTTTTGAGGAATGTGTGTAGGACTGTATGTGCAATCAGCTGTAGCAGTGCAAGTTACAAATCTGTACATACTCCACCCAGTGCTGATACTGATGGTTGTATTGTCCTCATTTTTACAGCTGCCAACATGACCAATGATGAAAAGCGCCAGTTCAACCGGAGGTCCAGACGCTACTACCACATCCTGGAGGTGCATACAGGATACAGCTGCATGGCTTCACGTTTCTGTGATGAAAAAGCTTCTGGGGAATGGCGAGCATTCCCACACAGGGGAACCACACATCCACCCAAGACAAAGGATGGAGCAGGCACATCAACCATGCAGGAGCTCCCAGCTGCACCCACCCCATCCACATCTGCAGCACCAGTCACCACACAGGCACCACTTTTGCCACCACCAGCCGCTGGGCCATCCCAGTTTGAACTTGACCTACGTTGGGACATCAACCTGATCCTCAGGCATTTAGACAAGTTGGAGGAAGATTTGGCAGAGGACTGCAAACTGTTAAAGTACATCAAGAAGAAGGTCAAGAAGTCCAGGAAATGAACTTGTACAGCAATGGACTACCTCTCAGTTCCTTTCCCTTCCTTTGAAAGTTGTACCATATTTTAGTTTAGGTTTTATGTAGTTAGTGGTAGGTTAATGTGGAGTAACCATTAGTTAGGATAAGTGTAGTAGGGGGTGGGTTACTATTCTTTATCCTTTTATTGGTGGGTTGTTTAGTGGGGGATCATGTTGGGTTTTATATGTGTTTATATAAAAAAAACTAAAAATTAAAAAATGCAAAAAATAGGTATTTGTTTAGGACATAGGATTAGTTAGTACATGTGTAATTGTAGTAATTGTTGTCCTACTTGTTTCTTGTTTCTTAAGGGAGTTGGGGGCCAATGTTTAGAGTGTGGTGTTTTATGTGTAAGTTAAGGTTAACATAGGTTAGATAGATGTAGTTGTATGATAAGTATAGTTAGTATAGGTTAGTTTAGGATAGGGTAGGTTTTAGTAGTTTTTAGGTAGATCGTTTTAATAATAAATATCTTGTTATATTTGCATACAGTTTGTGTAATTAGTGTGAGTCTCAGGGTTCTCCAGATGAGTGCATTGGGCAAATCGGGAAAATGGCCTAGGGAATCCATCCTGCCTTCAAAACCCTCATTTACCATGTGCTACCCCTATTGACAACGGAGCTGTCACATTGACTGCAACATCACATCTACTAGTCCATGCATCTGCCATCCAGTGTACCCACCATTCATGATGACTATGTATACTTTGTATTGGACAGGTAAGTCTGGTACTTCAGCTATCAGTGTTGGGGTCCTGTAGTAACAATGTTGAGAACTGTGACACATCTCACAACAGCCACAATTGGAACTCTATCCTGCAAGATTGACCGGTGGCCATCACTAACGAGGTTAGCTACCTATGTACCACACCAATGAGTTCTTCTAGTACTCCCAGGTGACGATTTTTCCCTAGACTTGCTTTTCAGCCATACCTGCTGTACATGATGAGGAATCTATATATGTGCCCTTCATACTCAGTGAATTGCTTGTAGGTGATGAGGCCAGCATACACATTTGTCATGTTAGGATCCATGTATGTAGCTTTGTGCCCCCACAGTCCTGCACTCATGTAGTGATATCATGTGACCAATGACATGGATTCACACTTTACAATAATTTAGCTGAGTCAATGGATCACAATAGACGTAGACATGCTAAATGTGTACAGGTGTTTATTTACAAGTGGAAGTGTGGTAGTGAGATATTTACAATATCCAGGTCTGTGACCCCATTTGTGAAATCCAGATATTTGTGACACAATACAGGTCCAGTGTTGAGGGACATGTTCGGAGTAGTGTGGAGGAACAAAAATTGCCAATTGGTAAGTGAGAGACAATGACAGTCCATTGCAGACAGGTCAACAGTGGGTGGGTGAAGAGTGCACATATCCTACTGAGACAACACTGGCATGACCTTTAGCCGAGAGCTAAGGAGAAAACTGCCCATGTGGCACAGACTGGTGCTACCGGGTGCTTTTCGAGTAAAATTTATTTGTTCCATATCTTCATCCCCTGATGTGTGTGGTGGCTCCTGTGCCATTGGTGGTGGTGCTAGAGAGGTAGGGGGCGCCACACACTTCAGGGGTTGGAGACGTGGAGTAAAAACTCCAGGCAGCTGCCATTTGTGGTATGACATATGGCATCACTGCAGCCAGGAGGAACTGCTGAGTTTTCAAAATAGCTGCAACATCCCAGTGGTAGGCAGCCGTGTCTTCCCTGAGGGAGGCCACTTCACGCCGAACGGAGTCCAGCTTGTTCTCTATCATGCTGCTGCCAGTTTGGGAGGGCAGTTGTTGTGGCCTCTTCCTCATGGCAGTAGCTTTGTCCACCAGACACTGCTGGACTCCACGCAGTGGAGAGTGTGTACCTCGGATGGCAGCTGTTGGTTCATTAGCTGTCATGAGGCACATGTGCACTCCCTCTAAGCTCCCTGCCATGGTCTTCATCCTCACCTGCACCTGCTTGGCCAGCTCCGGCAGGACTCCTACCACTGTCCTCTGAAAGCTTGTCTCTGGGTCCCGGAGTGGTGAGCTATGTTTGTACTGGCAGGTAGTATATTTTGGGTATTGGGTGGGTCATCTGGGGAGGCTGCAACATTGATTGTCCTCCTTGAAACTGGAGGTGGTGTCCGGAGGGATCCCAGGAGATCCTGGAGAGTCTGTTGGCTGATGGTTGTCAGCTGGTCATCCAGGTCATCGGTGAACTCCAGAACAGGCAGATCAGCGGGAGATCCATCATCCTCTGCAATGAGATGGTGTAAAATCAATCTTTCTATGTTGTGGCAGTTGACATGGCAAATTATTGAATTGCTCTTGGAGGCTCAGTGACAACGTACAGCCCAAACATTGTTCTTGTACATTATGGGTCCTATATATCAGCACTTTGCCCCACCTGAGTGTCTCGTAAATGGAAGCTCAGGTGGCGCAATAGGCTGCGTCATATTTACAAGGTGTGATGTGTTCCCTTATAGGGACTTGACACCATCTTGTTACTATGGCCCCTTTCCATGCATCAATTTGCATGGGAAGGCCTTGCAATGGCTGTTGAGTTGGTCAAGCCACACCAACACACATTGCATTTTGCCCCTGTCCCAGTTTTACGTGTTTTCATAAACATGAAGCGGCACCAATATCTTACACCACCCCAGGGATGGCATTACCAAGGCACAATGATGAAGTTTACTTTGATTGCTCATCATGTTTAAGTTTGTGTATGTGTGCTGCATTCATCAGCACACATGGACCTAGCATATTGCTATTTCAGTTTCAGGTGCTCCTCCTACACAACTATAATCTCCCCCTCAACGCAGCCAAACTTCTACTATGGTGCAAGGGATGCAGCATTGTGGCAGGGCAGCTAATTTACCACTGGCACAGGGGTCAACCAAGGGATGGCCTGCATGGGTATCATTTATTGATGTGAACAGCATTTTGTAGATGACAATGCCTGATGCCACTAAATTATGGACATAGCCAGCTGACTTATTTTCTACTTTAAGCAGGGCCTCTAGCTAGTTTGATGGAGATATTGCAGCTAGTTGCACTAGTGCACACAAGGGCCCCCATTATAAATCTGGCAATTATATGACCACCTGGCAATATGCCCATCGCCAACAGCGCAGGTGGAACTGGCACATTTTGACTGTGGGGAAAGCCCCACGGGCCAATGGCCTGGCACTGGCAAGTTGCCGCCAGCTAATGGAGTGGCAATGCCACCTGTCTTGAGACACCATCCCAGCATTGCGATCAGCGCTACCCTCTAGATTATGATCCCACTTTTCCACCAGCCTTTGCATGGCGGTCCAACCGCCATTCACAGGTTGGTGATAATGTGGAGTGGTGTGGTGTGCCACCATGCCCAGGCCCTTTGCAGTTTCCACTGCCTGATTTGTAGTGACAAGTGCAGCGTGTGCTGCCACACCCAGTGCACCCTAAGATTGGTGCTGGCTCTATTTGATCCAGCAACAAAGTTGTGGTAACTTCCACACATAGCTGACATGAGGAGACAGATTTCCACCGCCATCCCAGCGTGAAACACGTAATGCCAACCATGGAGGGTAGACCGCACCGGCAGTCTTACCAACGCCAGACTTGCCCACTCGCCATCACCCACCCTTCAATGTGATAATGTGCACCATGATATTTACAGACATACACCATATGTTGTGTTTGTGTGATTATTTCCCCATTCCTATTTGGTGGCTCACATGGTTGTGTTAGAGTTGTTGTGGGTTCAGCCTGTTTGTGTTGTGTTCTACAGATTTCAATCTGCAGTGCAAACTGTTCTCTAGTGGCACAGTTCTGATCAGCGTCAATATGTGTGGCTCAACACTGCGCCAGGTTAGTTACACCGAGTAGTGCCATGTTTAATGTGATACGGGACCACCCTGCAATTCCCCCAGCAGCTGAACAGATTAGTTCTCCCTGCACCCAGACAGGCATTAATGGAGCATGATGAAGAAGTGGCTGCCTTGTGGGGACGTCTTGTTTATGTGCGGGGTGGTGTGCCTTCCTGCACATGTACAAGTAATGTTAGCTAAGGTGCCATTTTAATGTGCACTGTAAGATGCAGCACACGTGTTTTGGCAATGGGACATGGCAGTAGCGAAGTGTTTCTGCAAGAGACACCATCATGACGTAACCCCAGGAATGGTATTGACTTTCTTCACCATCTCTGATGTCTCAGTTGTGTAGGTAGAGTATGTTTAACTATATGCAAGGGGTGTTGTGATGTCACAGCCACAGACACAGTAATTAGACATGCCTTCCATCCAATGTGCTGCATATGTGCATATTGGTGTATAGCCCTGGTGATTGACGTATGTCCAAGTTGTGTATATGTTGTGGTGCATGGCACAACCAGGGCATGTTTACATGTGTTGCTTATGTGTGAATAGTGCATCTTGATTCATGGACAATGTGCCCCACTGCAGTCTTTTAGCATGCATTGAGTGTGTCCTTGAGTGCCTCCCCCTTCTGGAATTACTAAAATTGCCAGTTATTTCCCCCATGCAACTTACCCTGCATTTGTGGTGGTTGTTGGAAGCCTGTGCTGTCCTGTCCTTGTATTCCTGTGACCAGCTTTTCCGGGATGACCGCTGCAACCATCTCCTCCATCTCATCCAGGTCCTCCTGTGGTGCTGGACTTCCACCTCCAGTTTACAGTGCTGCCTTTCTGTTCCTGGCCATATTCTCCTTAGTTCTATGCTTACAAACATGCCAGAGCTTCTTGTACTCCGTGACAGTTCGCTTCACCTCTGCCATACTGTTTATTTTGTTCACTATTTGCTGGCATATAGCCTCTCTCTTACCAACTGGCAATTTGGAGGTGATGAACAGCTGGTGTGGATGCTCCATCATCTCTCTGACAAGGATGCCGTGCTCCTCCTGACTGAACCAACACTTGTGCCTTTTCTTTTCCTTCTCCTGGGACTTCTGTGTGTACTCCTGGCTGGTTCCTGGGTGTATGGGGTCATCCTGGGGTCTCTCCTGGCCTGCTGCTTGCATCCTCCCCTTGAATTGCGCTCTTTCCTAGTTGTGCCTCTAACGTTGACACAAATGCAGTGTTAAAATGGGGCAAATCCATTTGCAACATGTTTACGTGCCACAAAACGGGTTAGAGTCAGTTTTGCAGCATTAACGTCAGTTTGCTTTACGACAGGGCGCAAGGGTTTACATTAAAAGTTTTGACTCTAAACATTTCTAAGCACCATTGTGCATCATAGTATTAATATGACCCACGGAAGGTGCTGAGAAATGGCGCAAGCAGGCGCTAAACATTTTAACTCAAAACTGTGTTTGCACAGTTTTGCGTCAAAAAGAATAAATATGGGCATCAGTGACCTAATATGACAGTAACTCATTCACCAACACACTCAGAAATAGAATGACACCTATTGCTTTACACACAAAACCACTTTCACAATCACTCACTCACCCAAAAAGTCACTGACACACCCATTCATTCAATCAAATAGAGGCAGTCACACAATCATTTCATCACCCATACAGCTATTCACGCACAAATGCACTGTCCCATACACCTAATAATTGAACTAGTCATTCACCCATAGAGCCACTTGTACACCCACTTACACATTCATACAATCAGTTAGAGTCACTGGATGATGTCATCAGTGATATCACTTGATATGTCATCAATGGTGTCATCATATTACCTAGTGGTGGTCGCCACTAGGTAGTTATAGTTAGTACCATATTTCCATAGAAAAACATAGATAAAGTGTTTTTTAACTTGCTTTTATCTTTGACACCGTTTGACGAATATTCACAAACTTTTCCAAAAGAGTGCCCCAGTGATTCTTGTTGCACATGGGGGTGATCCATCAAGTCGAGGTCGAGAAAAAGGGAGGGGTCAAAAAAGTTGAGTTTCCCATGTTAATTCCCCTTGGACCTTTAGACACGACTACAGCCCGAACCACTGGACGGAGTTACACCAGATTTGTCAGAAAGCTAGCTTTTGGTACACAGATTAGGCTTTCGCTTATTTGGTGTAGATCCATTCAGTAATTTTTAAGATATTAAAGGAAATCCAAATGTTTATACCTGTGATTGGAGATAATGCGCAAATATTCACAAATTTTCGCGAATGCAGGCACAAATAGACGCACAGTAATTGGTTGGCCAAACCTGAACAGAAATTTGTGGCAGCCAAGTTAGATAACGGGACATGGTCCCTGGGGCTGAAAAACAAAAAGACAAGTAGCATAATGGGTCAGGGTGGAGGTACCCTGACCTCAGGAGTGTGAAATAGGAATATTTGAGGGTCAAATTATGGGTTTAAAATGATTTGTCTTCGCCATGCACGATATTCACAATTAATTGAGATTAATCGAGATTAATCGATAATAATCACGAATAAGCAAAAAAAAATGTAACATTTGCTTACTCATTCATACGCTAATTCATTCACTCATATATGCACTCAAAGACTCATGCCGCCTCTCACACATCTACTTAGACACTCATGCACCACCTCAGACCCACTCAGACCCTTATAAACCCACTCACAGAGCCACTCGGGCACAGGTACAAACAAAGCAGGTACCCATGTTGAAGCTTCCCTTCTGAAAGTACTGATCATCCTAACTTCATGCGCATGGCCAAGGCAAAGCAACAGTGTTTTTTCTGCATTTCCACCTTGAAAAGTTATCTGTGATCCTTGAAGGAGGTGTTTGCATCCTTGCCTTTTTTGAGCTCAGTATCTCATGTACTGACTATAATGAGTAGGTTCTTTCTTGTTGACTGCTGCAGAGACCCAAACCCACTGCCAAAGGCCATGCTCGATGTTGGGGTGGGGATTTTTATAGGAAGTTTGCTGCAGGGCCTGGCCACAGGCCTGCCCATCGCAGCCGAAGGCCGCACGTGGCCCAGGGTTGGTTGGTTATAGGGGGTTGGCCAGGTTGCAGGCCAGGCCCTGCAGCCAATCCCCACCATGCATGGATGAAGGCCATGCGCGGTGGTGGTTGAATTAAGGTATAGTAATTAAAATTACTTTACGTTAAAAATTTTTTTTAATTCTCTGGAAAAAAACAAAGGTTACAGGGTTATTATAGTTAGGCTCATATTTTAAATGTACAAAACCATAGGACTTCAGCTGTTATAGTCATCTCAAGTAATTATAACTTGTGTCCTAAGGTAACTATAACTTGTGTGTGTATACATATATATATATATTGTATGGTGCTCTATAGTGGTGCTGCTCTTTACATAAACTTCAACTATAATGTTACATTAACTTAGTTTTTTTTGGGGGGGGCAAAACATGGGTCAAGGGTTGCCTTTATTCGTTCAAGGTTGGCCTTAATGATATTTTACCAATCCAAGCCTATAAAAATGTGCCTGGAATGGTAAAAGGCCTTTGTCATGGATGGCACTTGCTAATCCCATGCTTAAAGGCATTGTTGTAAAAATGGCACAGGATTTGTCACTTTCTAGCTCTATGTGGATGTCAGGGCACTAATTGTATGCCAAAAAACTTTGCTAGGAAACCAGACAATTGAGGTGAGCAGATTCAGAGTCTCACTGGTGTTGTATGGTGTTGTATATTGTATATTGGATATTGGTGACATTTACAGATAAATGTCAGCTAAAACTAAGCATTTTAAACAAAACCTCTGAAATTACCAGATTTAGTTAACTCAAGTACCCTAAAGTAAATAGAGCATGTGTCCTCACCATGCACTACTCTACCTCAGATATTATATCACTCAAGACTTGTTCTATTACATCAGTGATAACATCACTACTACATCTGAAATGACATCATTTATAACAACACTGTGCGTGGTGGGTTCCCCTGACTGTAGGATGGCTCAGGAATGGGGGCCCCAAGTCTCCTCCCCAGTTAAAAATATCTTCAGCACCTGGGTAAGGGGTCCCAAGGTCATACGATGGCTCGGGGTGGGGGGCTTATGCTACTTCCCCAATTAAAAATATCCTTGGCCCCTGGAGATGGTGTCCCAGTGCCACACAATGGCTTAGGAAGGGCCCCACACCTCCTCTCTAACTAAAAAAACTGAATTGATCTTCGGGAAATGAGGGCTCAAGGGCCTAAATATGGACCAAGGATGGTGTCCGCTCACCCCCTACCCATTAAAAAGAAAGCAGCCCCATAGATTGGATCTCAGGGCTGCTTGAGGGGGAGGTCTGAACTCCCCTTCCCCAAAAATATACCATTGCACCGAACCTCCATGCGCACTAGGGGTCTCAAATTTAAAAAGGGTTGGAGCTTGCCTTTTGTTAAGAGGATGGATCCACAGATCCTCTGCAGATCCCCTGTACAGGTAAAAAAATATGTATGTTTTGGACCAAGTGGGAACTCTCCTCCCCCATGGGCCTAGGGGGATATGTTATTCATATCCTGCCCTCTATATGGTTTGATTTTTTGTATTCTTCTTACAGGACAGAGGACTGAGGGACCAAATTGGTTGTCACCACATCTTTGTTTATTGTGGTGATAACCAATCATATTTTATCTTTTGATCTGTTGGATCCACGTAGGGAACCTGAGGCCACATATACAAAAGAAAACAATTGTGAGTGTAATTGCAAATCCATGTGAATCACAATTACCGAATTGCAATTTGGGGTGTATGTAGTCAGGGACCTAAGAATTTGGGATTCGGTACACAATCGCATTGAAATTTGCGTAATTGCAAATAGTGATTAACTAAATTGCGAATGGGTTGCTTACTTATTCGCAGAATGGGACGCAGAGTCACAAAAAGCATCTCGGAGTTGCAAATTGCGACTCAGGCTCACAAATAGCAGAACAGATCCAAAAAACAGGGACACTACACTTCCTGGTGCTGGGGAATAACCACTGAACTAGGAAGTGCCTCCCATGATTGTGAGAGGAGACTAGCCAGCACACACTGCAGAGGCTCACCAAGCAGTGAGGAGCACCTGCAGTCATGGGCTGCCAAACAAAGGACACAGGGAGGAAGTGGAAACAAAAGTTTTCTGAAAAGGAGTTGGATGTGCTCACTGAGGAGTGCTGGTTGCCCCATGATGTTTGGGAGGGCTGCAATGACAGTACCTGACTCCCAGAAGAAAAGAAATGGCAGGAAATACAGACAAAATTAATGCCATTGGAGTCAATCACCGCTCAGTAGAGGAAGTATGCAAGAAGTGGTATGACCTCATGTCAAGAACAAAAGAAAAGGTAGCGTAGCAACTGAAAGGGTGGCATGGAACAGGTGGCGGAGCATCCACAGTACCATCATCCACAGCAATAGAAAGCCTGATTGAGACCACTCTTGAGCCAGAGGCTGTTGTGGGAATCGGGGACCTTGACAGTTCAGCCGCAGGAACATCCAAAGGTAAATGGCACCTTTGTCCTTTTCACACATCACAGGGCTCCTTGCACACAACCACAGATCCAAAAAACATGCATCATTTAGTAAATTCCAAGTCAATATGTCCAGGGCAAGTATGTAATGCATTATAGGTAATGTAGTCCAGTAGTCAGCTTATGGATACAATATGTTTTAATTGGACTACACATCAAACAACAATTTACAATGTATCCCCTACGTTTCACAGATCCACCTCAGGTAGCCATTGATGACCCCAGTGCAGAGGGGGATGATGATGCACACATGGCAAGAGAGAAGCCAGTCCACATGGAAACAGGGGAGTGCTACCCACCACCCCATATTTGCACTGATCCTGAACCCACAGAAAAAGACCACAAGGATGCAACCCTGCCTCCTAGTCCACAAAAACAGACAAGTGTGACTCAACCATAGCGCATTACAGGGCGTGGGTGCAAAAAGTTGTCATCAGGTGCATGATGCTGGTGAGGAGAAAGACTGCACACAACTGTTACCGGCTCCTGAGTCATCTCTTCTCGGGAATCAATGCCTGCAAAACAAACAGTTGCGCATGATGAATATAAACCTACATCTCATGCAGCAGACACTGACACAGGGCTTTAGGAGTCTGGGGATACATATGGCTACCATTAATGGCAATATTGTCATCTTCACCACTGCCATCAATGACCTATGTAGGGAAATGGTGGCGGACCATGCCCATATATGGGGCCATGAGCGCAGCGCTGCTGCACAGATTCATAGCTTGAGCCAGTCCATAGGCCGTTTGGCCACATCAAGTACATGCTTGTTGTAACGCACAGTCACTCTCCAGGTGAATTTGGGATATTTTGCTGGGGAGCATTACCACAGCAGTTAACCTACTACAGGCCTCCCAGGCAGCAAGAGTCAATGGCGACACCCCTCAGAACAGTGAGGAGTTGTCAAGTGTAAGCAGCATTTCTGCTTCAGATGCCCGCATCTTGCGACGTAGCAGTGCCGGCAACACATCATGTTAGCGGTAGCCGTAGAAGAGTGCAATGAACGAATAGTTTTTTTTTTTTTTTTGCACATGACTAACATGTTTGGGTGATGTAATCCCATATACTGAACATTATGTTTGTGCTTGACACTTTACAAAAAGATAACTTGAAATTAAAAGATTTTTGATTTTGACTGCTTAGCTATGTGTATGTGTTATCTGTGAGGGCAGTGTCAGTTGTCATTTACCCTGAAAAGTAATGGGTTGCAATGTCATCCCTTCGCCTTCTACCTTCTACTGCTGTGGTCCAATCCCCAGGCTGTCATAGTGATGGATCTTGCTCCTCATCCCCGGACTCTGTGTCATCTGCGTTGACATGAAGCCCACGCCTAGTTGCTATCTTATGCAGGATGGCACAGGTAGCTACTATTTTTCATGCAATCTCAGGGGCATACTGGAGGGAACCTTCACTTTTGTGCAGGCATAGGAAATGTGATTTCAGCATGGCAAAGGTCCTTTTGCTGGTGGCTCTGGTGCACTGATGTGCTATGTTGTAGCGCGTCTCATTCATATTTGCAGGGGATAGGTATGGACTCAGTATCCATGGCCTCAACACATATGCACTGTCACCTGTGTCACAAAGATATGTTTGTGAGCATGGCATTATGCAATGACAGATTTCTGTAGTTACGATAATTTGCACACATCACCTAGTAAATATCCATCTTCAAACTCCCCATGTTCCAGGCATTGGTGTAGTCCACTGAGCCTAAATATATGCATCATGTGTGCTCTCTTGGTATTTTGCCACAATATCCGTAATGACATTGTGGGCATTGCATACCAACGGCATGTTCAGTGAACGCGTACTATTCCTATTGCGGAAAACATATTCTAGTTGTGCAGCAGGACAGATGGGTGTGTGTGTCCTATCCACACACCCTAATACATGGGGGAAGTTGGCTATCCGATAGAAATTGAGTTTGGTTTTCTGTATTTCCTCAGCATTCCTGGGAAGGTATATGTAGTTGGGCATGTGTGAGAGTATGGCATCTAAGAACCGTCTGAGGAAACGTGACAAGGCACTTTGGGACACCTCACCAGCAATAGCAATCACCCCTTGGTAACTACCCGAGGCCAAAAGGTGCAGTGAGCACAGCACTTGAACATGTGTGGGGATGGAGCAGCTGTGCAGGGTAAGACTTTCTAGCTGAGGTTTGAGCAGTCATAGCTGCTCTAGGATCACTGTGCTACTCAGCCTATATTTCTCATGTCTGATGAAATATGGTCCGCCTGGTTCTGAATATTCTCTCCTGTCTCCGCCTCCTCATCTCTGCTGGGCAGCCTGGAATTGCCTCCTCCATGCAATCATGTAGAGTGCAGCCATTGTGAAAAAGCCAGATGCATTCTGGGTCAGCTTTTATAGTGTGTAACTGCTTACCACCTGTATGGAATCAGTGCTAATCTGCATGTGCAAACTGACCTTTTTGCGACTGTTCACTAATTGCGACTGCCTTGAGCATGAGGTTCGCAAGTCGCAAACTTTGATTTCTTATTTGCGACTCGCAAAATCTAATCACTAAATTTTGCGATTCTGTATTTGGTCGCATCGCTATTTGGGATTTGGAAATGGTGTCTGTGCACACCATTTTAGAATTTCCATAGCTGCTAATAGCGATGCGACCAGTTACAGAGTCACAAAACGTACGTACATGTGGCCCCCCGTCTCTGGATAAATATACATTTTAAACCTTACTGTCTTGAGAAACACTAAATGGATAGTCACCAAGTCACCAAAAGCGTACTTTCTGGATCAAAGTCTAGCTTTCTGCCAAAATTGGTGTAATTCCCTTCAGCTGTTTTTGGGGTGTCGGTGTTCAATTCTCCTATAGAAATATGCATCGAGAAATGCATTTTGAGACTGACCCATTTTCTTCCCCCCTGCATGAGGGCTCACCCGAAATTTTCCAGGAAGCTGAGGAGGAAGATTTTTTTTTCTAAAGTTTTGTGAAGATTCTTCAAACGCACCAAAGTTATAGGCAAACCAAAAAATCAATATCCTACGGAAACGTGAACCTAACTATACACATATAATATTTATTTATTTATTTTTTAATGTATCTTTAAACATTTTAAACTGCAGAATGCATAAGTGTCTTGCCTCTTCCCGTTATTTGATCGGTCACCTTGTTATCTCAGTCATCGCCCTCTTGATATTGCTGCGATTTTCCCCAGAACTTCTGATGGTTTTGAGGACATCCCATGCTTCATAACTGGGTAGTTCTAGTGCCCAGTTAGTGTCTAGTCCAGACTTCATGTTGTGATACTAAGGTCAGGTGTGTTTCTCCATTTTTGTTCTATGTCCCTCTTGATAAGCAACAGTCTAAAAAATGCTTCTTTGTGGTGTTTAAGGCGGTCATTCCAACCTCGGCGGTAAAAGGCGCTTACCGCCATGCAGAAGACCGCCATAACACCGCTGAGGCCGCGGTAAACCGCCACGGTCATTCTGACCCACAACAGGCAAACCGCCAAAATACAGACATCCACAAAAGTCCGCCACACCAAAGGCCAGCGAGAAACTGGCGATGACCAGACCTCCACCGTCACGCCAACAGAAATACGCCCACACTATCACAACACACGAATCCACGCGGCGGTCTATCAACCGCGGTATTCCATTGGCGGTACACACCGCCGCGCTCAAAATACACAAACACTTACAAAACACAGCCACATTGGATAATTCAAAATACACACACCTGAGACACATACAAACAACACTCCCACACACCCAACACTATATAAAACACACACCCACGTCACCCATAAACCCCCACTCCTAGAGATTCGTGAACACGCACAGAGAAAAGAGACCCGAGCACCCAGATGCGCAATTCACTGTCACCCAGCAATATTACCACGCACTTCAAACTACACACCAATACACATCACCACACTTAGCACCACACAATCCACCCCACACATCACCCACACCACCCCATGGCACCGCAAAGACACCCCAGGTTTTCTGAGGCTGAACTCAGGGTCATGGTGGAGGAAATTGTACGGGTAGAGCCACAGCTCTTCGGGACACAGGTGCAGCACACCACCATTGCCAGGAAGATGGAGCTATGGAGCAGAATAGTGGACAGGGTCAACGCTGTGGGACAGCACCCAAGAAATCGTGACGACATCAGGAAGCGGTGGAACGACCTACGGGGGAAGGTGCGTTCCATGGTATCCAGGCACAACATCGCAGTGCAGTGGACTGGTGGCGGACCCCCACCTCCTCCCCCAGAATTTACAACATGGGAGGAGCAGGTCTTGGCGATCCTGCATCCTGAGGGCCTCGCAGGAGTAGGCGGAGGAATGGACTCTGGTAAGTCAAATCTTAACTACTTCATCCCCCCCACCCCACCAGCATGCCAACTCATACCCCCACCCTCACCCCCACCCCCATCACACCTACTCCTTGCAAATGTCTCACCCTCACAACCCACCCATCCCAACACCAAGCCCTGCCTGCGACCACAAAGCATGGACACCCATCACCTAAGCATCCCCCCCCCCAAACAACCGTCACAAAAGCCCCCACACAGGAATGCAAGCACAGGGGTACACGGGCACCCACCCATTGCACGCTATGGCACACACAGAAGCAATAATCATACCTACCATACCCCTGCAGGACCCGAACGCCACGTCACCGCGCAGGAGGGGCCACAAATGTCCACCCCACCCCCAGAAGAGGCCCACAGTGATGACAGCAGTTCTGTCTCCCTGGATCTAGATGACCAGCCCGGCCCATCGGGGACCTCTGGACAGTCGGTTCCCCTCAGACAGCCACAGGCCACAGCAGACCTTCCCCCCTCTGGTAACACCAGCACAGCACCCACCCAGCGGGCCCATCCCTCTGTCCCCAGGACACGTCAATCAGCGGTGTGTCCACCACTACAGGGAACCCAGGATAACCCACCACCCCAACAACAACAGGGACCTGGGGGCAGTGGTAGTGGGCACACGGTCCAGGGGACAGAGACCCAGGGAAACAGGGGAACTGGGAGGGCTGCTGTGCGACAGGGGGGGGACAGGCCCAGGGAACCTACTCTCCACGAGGCCCTCTCCTCCATCACAGGAGCATACCACCACTCCCAGGAGACGATGGCCACGGTCCTGGCCAGGTTTCAGGAGATCCAGCTTCTGCAGGAGCTACAGTATATGGGGTTCAGGGAAGAACTAAGAAACATCAGTTCCGCCATGGGCACCATCGTAGTGGCTCTGAATCAGGTAGTCACCACATTGCGGGACACTGTTGCACCACAAAGGGCCCCTGACACTAGCATGGACCAAGAACTGCCTACCACCTCCGCCGGCGCTAGTGGACAGGAGGCCCCGACACAAGACCAACAGGCCACCAGAACCCCACCCCCTGCAGAAGGAGAACCACCCCGCAAGCGGGCCCTGAGATCCAGGAAGAAGACAGAGTAAGATGCCAAGACCCCAGCCAGCAAAAGGATACCTCCCTGATTGTCATCCCACTGTCCCACATTGACACCCTGTCCAACCTTACACTGCCCCTGCTCCACTTCCCACAGGCATCTGGACAATGCACCTGTGATACTGATAGTCTGGACAATCCTCCACCATCACACCTCAACGATTTGCAACCACCCACCAATTTAGAGCACTGTAATAAACACACTTATTGCATAAAACAATCTGGAGTCTGGCTGTGATTTTGTACAAATGTATTAGACATTACCGTGCCAAATGGCTTCTTCACATTGTGATGCCAACATACCACTGTCACACAGCTGTAGTCCATGGGGAAATAAAGCAGATGTCACGCAGTGGGGCCCACATCTCTGAAATCGGAAGGGAAAGTCACAACTCAGTTACCATACACTGGGGGAAAAGGTCAGACAGTAGAGAGGTTGTAGGGGTTAAGTATATGTAATATGCCGGTGTGGATTCTTACCTGTGTGTCATTGGAAATACTGCTGTATTACTGTGTTCCTGTTCTCTATGTCGTCCTCTTCGCCTTCCTCCTCTTCACTCTCCACAGGCTCCACAGATGCTACAACACCACCATCTGGACCATCCTCCTGCAGAAAAGGCACCTGGCATCGCAAAGCCAGGTTGTGAAGCATACAGCAGGCCACGATGATCTGGCACACCTTCTTTGGTGAGTACATTAGGGATCCACCAGTCATATGCAGGCACCTAAACCTGGCCTTCAGGAGGCCGAAGGTCCGCTCGATCACCCTCCTAGTACGGCCATGGGCCTCATTGTACCGTTCCTCTGCCCTTGTCCTGGGATTCCTCACTGGGGTCAGTAGCCATGACAGGTTGGGGTAACCAGAGTCTCCAATTAGCCACACACGGTGCCTCTGGAGTTGATCCATCACGTAAGGGATGCTGCTATTCCGCATGATGTACGCGTCATGCACTGAGCCAGGGAA
This sequence comes from Pleurodeles waltl, assembly GCF_031143425.1. Taxonomy (NCBI): domain Eukaryota; kingdom Metazoa; phylum Chordata; class Amphibia; order Caudata; family Salamandridae; genus Pleurodeles; species Pleurodeles waltl. The sequence goes on from NC_090443.1 coordinate 351,720,257, forward strand.
CTTGGCATTAACATGGGAGATGTACTGGTCAGCCAAACAGACCATCTGGACATTCATGAAATGATAACTCTTGGTGTTCCTGTACACCTGTTCACTCCTGCTGGGGGGGACCAAAGCAACATGTGTCCCATCAATGGCACCAATGATTTTGGGTATATGTCCAAGGGCATAGAAATCACCCTTCACTGTAGCCAAATCCCCACCTCAGGGAAGACGATGTAGCTCCGCATGTGTTTGAGCAGGGCAGACAACACTCTGGACAACACCTTGGAAAACATGGGCTGGGACATCCCTGATGATATCGCCACTGTTGTTTGAAATGACCCACTTGCTAGGAAATGGAGTACTGACAGCACCTGCACTAGAGGGGGGATCCCTGTGGGTTGGCGGATTGGTGACATCAGGTCTGGCTCCAGCTGGGCACACAGTTCCTGTATAGTTGCTCGGTCAAGCCTGCATGTCAGTATGACATGTCTTTCCTCCATTGTCGACAGGTCCACCAGCGGTCTGTACACGGGAAGATTCCTCCATCTCTTCGCATGTCCCAGCAGACGGTGCCTATGAAGGACAACAGCGAGCACAGAGTCAATCAACCCACAGGTACGTAACCACAGCTTGCACATAACACGATTCCCAATGCATTGAATGGCTTGTATGAGTGTTGATGCAAGGCCTAGGTATGTGTGACACAGTAGAAATTTAGGCATGTGGGCCCTTGAAATGGCGGCTGCCTGACCTGTGAAGTGCGACAATGGGATGTGAGGTCAATGCGCTGGCGTGGCACACCGTGGCGGTAGGCGGTCGAAGACCGCGGCGCAAAGCAGCATTGGTTAACATTGAACCCTATGGGTCTCAGGAGCCAATGACGATGTGCGCCGGCAGTCGCGGTACGCACCGCCGCGGGCGTGACCGCCATTTTCTATCTGCTTAATCACTCGATACGTGATCTTCGACAGGAGAGGACCTACACTGCAAGTGCTGCTGTGACCACGGTCTGGAAGAGACAATGGCTCATGCGACTGGGGAAAGGGCCCCTGCCTTCACTGCTCAGGAGTTGGAGAAACTCGTGGATGGGGTCCTCCCCCGGTATGCGCTACTCTACGGTCCTCCAGACCAACAGGTAAGTACACTGGGACCATGCTTTGTGGCCACTGCCTGTGTTGAGTGGGGTGGATGAAAGATGGTGGGGAGGGGAGGGATTGAGGCATGCATCAAACGACAAATGAGAGCACTAACATCGAGCATGCAGAAGGTGATGATTATTCTTCTCTCCCTGTACATTTTACATAGGTCAGCGCCCACCAGAAAATCAATATTTGGCGTGCCATCGCCAAGGACGTCCGGACCCTGGGGGTCCACCAGAGACGTGGCACCCACTGCCGGAAGAGATGGGAGGACATCCGAAGCTGGAGCAGGAAGACCGCGGAGGCTCAGCTGGGGATGGCCTCCCAACGTGGGAGGGGTGCCAGTTGTACTTTGACCGCCCTGATGTCCCGGATCCTGGCGGTAGCCTACCCCGATTTGGATGGGCGCGTGAGGACATCACAGCAGACACAAGGGGGTGAGTACACTCAAATCTTGGTGACTTTGCGCGCAGTGGAGGTGTCTGGGTGGGGAGGAGGGCTGTGGGTATCCCTAGGCCAGGGCGATATCTGTAGGCTAGGCCCCTCCGTAAGGCATGGCCCTGTGCCCCCGCCCCCCACCTCTGTAGGGTGCCAAGTAGAGCTATTCATTGCCCTGTGTCATGTATGTGAGCAGAGGTCGCCCATAGGCTTGTAGGCCATGTCCCACGGATTGCGTAGTCGACCCCAAGTGCGCGGCGTAGTGCAGGGGGCTTCTGTGTCTGTCCTGTCTGCCAACGGTGTCGCCAATGCATGCACTCAACATTTCTTTATTTGTCCCCACCCCCTTTTTTGTTGTCTTCCTGTTCATTTGTGCATTAGCATCATCAGGCGGAGGAGAAGTGGCATCGGAGCACGAGGGAGCTGCATCTCACATGGCCATGGCGGGCCATTCAACTGAATCGGAATTCACCAGTGAGACGGAGGGCGAGGGGAGCTCCACAGCGGGGACTCGTGCGGATGTTAGTGACAGCGACTCGTCCTCTGAAGGGAGCTCCCTTGTGGTGGTGGCAACATCTGTGCTCCCCGCAACAACAGGTACAGCCCCACCCAGCGCACCAGCACCGCCCTCCCAGCAGCCCCTCAGCGTTTGCCCCGTGCCCACTCACCCAGGAAGGTGGGCATCTCCTTCGCCCCAGGCACCTCAGGCCCTGCCCCTGTCACCCCTGCTGCCCTCAGTGAGGAGGTCATTGACCTCCTGAGGACGCTCATTTTTGGGCAGTCTACCCTTTTGAATGCCATTCAGGGTGTAGAAAGGGAGGTGCACCAGAGTAATGCATACCTGGAGGGCATTCATTCGGGTCAGGCTGCCCATCAGCGATCGTTCAACACTCTGGCCTCAGCACTGATGGCAGCAATTGTCCCTGTCTCTAGCCTCCCCCCTCCAACTTCCTCCACCCATACCCTATCCCCTGTACCTCTGCCTATCCCAGACACACCATCAGACCAGCCTGCACACACCTCAACACCCAAGGGAAGCTCATCCAGACATAAGCACCACACATCACACAAGCATTCACACAAGCAACATCCACATACAGACATACCAACACCCACTGCCTCCACTGTGTCCCCCTCCTCCTCGTCTACCTCCTCCCTCCCTGTCACGTCTCCCCTCACACCTGCATGCACAACATCTTCAGCCACTACGTCCATCACCAGCACACCCACCAGAACCCCCACACACGTGCAGTCACCACCCCCACGACCATTTACACGTCCCCTGTGTCCTCTCCCACTGTGTCTGTGACCCCCTCTTCCAAGCTACACAAACGCAGACAGCCACCCACCCAACAGCCATCCACCTCACGACAGCCTCCAGCCCAAGCATCTGCACCCAAAGACACCAGACTGAAGACTCCTACAACCACAACCTCTTCCTCCACTCCCATACCCACTACACCTACCCGTCCCTGTGTTCCTAAATTGGTTTTCCTTTCCAAACTTGACCTCTTTCCTACAACTCCCCCACCCCGTCCATCTCATAGGACTCCAGTCAGCACCTCAGCCACCACAAAAGCGGGACCTGGAATGACAGTGTGCCATGGACTGTGGAGTCCCCCAACCTCAAGGGCAGCCAGTTCAGGAAGGAGCCAAGGCACGGCCAGCCCACCCCCGGTAAAACATCCGAAGATTGTCAGTGGCGGGCGCGAGAGGCCAAAGACACCAGGGACCAAAATCCCGACCATGGCTCTGGCAGGAAGTGTGGTGCCACCTGGCACACCGCCATCGGTGGGGAAGGACCACAGGCGAACAGGGAAGGCTGGGAAGGGCAGCACGCCCGACAAGTCCGCCAGCAGCCCAGCTGAACAGGAGGGCCCCGCCTGCCCCATCCCAGGTGGGCAGGAGGACACCCACAGGCCCGGTACTGCAGCCCAGGAGGGCCCCGCCAGCCACACGACAGATGGGCAGGAAGGCACCGCCAGCCACACGACAGATGGGCAGGAAGGCACCGCCAGCCACAGGTCAGGTGGCGAATGACCTCCGTGCCATGGCTGGATCCGCTGAGCTGGACACTCATCCGATGCACCGCTGAACAGGGCACCGCCGTCTCAAGCACCGCTGAACAGGGCACCGCTGTCTCAAGCACCGCTGAACAGGGCCCTTCATCTCAAGCACCGCTGAACAGGGCCCTTCATCTCAAGCACCGCTGAACAGGGCACCGCCATCTCAAACACCGCTGAACAGGGCCCTTCATCTCAAGCACCGCTGAACAGGGCACCGCCGTCTCAAGCACCGCTGAACAGGGCCCTTCATCTCAAGCACCGCTGAACAGGGCCCTTCATCTCAAGCACTGCTGAACAGGGCACCGCCGTCTCAAGCACCGCTGAACAGGGCACCGCCGTCTCAAGCACCGCTGAACAGGGCACCGCCGTCTCAAGCACCGCTGAACAGGGCCCTTCATCTCAAGCACCGCTGAACAGGGCCCTTCATCTCAAGCACCGCTGAACAGGGCACCGCCGTCTCAAGCACCGTTGAACAGGGCACCGCCGTCTCAAGCACCGCTGGCCCATTGGCGGAAGGGGCAGGCCCGCATCTGTGTCGGGCAGGGCTGCACGAAGCACTCTGGGCACTAGTCCCCCTCCAGTACCAGTGGAGACTGTTATTGACTTGAGAGACTGTGGCTTTGCACTTCCCAGGATGGCACAGTGGGCAACCCACCCACTTGTGAGACTTGAGAGACTGTGGCTTTGCACTCCCCAGGATGGAACAGTGGGCAAGCCACCCACTGTAGAGACTTGAGAGACTGTGGCTTTGCACTCCCCAGGATGGAACAGTGGGCAAGCCACCCACTGTAGAGACTTGAGAGACTGTGGCTTTGCACTCCCCAGGATGTAACAGTGGGCAACCCACCCACTGTAGAGACTTGAGAGACTGTGGCTTTGCACTCCCCAGGATGTAACAGTGGGCAACCCACCCACTGTAGAGACTTGAGAGACTGTGGCTTTGCACTCCCCAGGATGGAACAGTGGGCAAGCCACCCACTGTAGAGACTTGAGAGACTGTGGCTTTGCACTCCCCATGATGGAACAGTGGCCATGGAGGCCCCTAATGGATCTGGTGTCGTGGACTCATCTGGCTGAGGTGCCCCCCCTTCTCTTCCCCCTGAGGTGCCTGTAGTTTTGCTATCTGATGCCCCTGCAGTGTTCTCTCCGTTGGAGTCAGGTATCCTGTGTGGGCTTTGCCCATGTGATTTGGGCCCAGTGGTCCACGGACAATGCCTGATACAAATATCGGACTGGACAATTTATGAATATAAAAGTTTTTGATGTGTGATATATTTTAAAGCCAGTCATACAATATATTCCAATGTTTATAATCATTTCCTTTTGTCTTTGCATTCTTCCGGGGGGTTTGGGGGGGTAACTGTGATGTGTTGCTATGCATTGATGTGTGTGTTGTAGTGGGTGAGGGTGAGGGTGGGTGTGTCGCATATGTGTGTCCCCGTGATTTTTTGCCTCCCCCCTCCCCTGTGTCGTAGGTGCAGTACTCACGTTGTCTTCTGCGCTGGCGTTCGTGCTCCTGGTAGAGGAGCAGGAAGACAATCGCTGGGAGGATGTGGAGTTCGGGTTCCATGCTGTCCAGATTCCTCGTGGGGTGTATGGAGGTGAGCGTTTTCCCTTTGAAATGGCTGTTTCCGCCGTGTTTTTATCGGCGGGGCTACGGCCCCGGAAAAGGTGGCGGATTGGTGGGTTGTGATAGGGTGGGCGGTACATTGTCTCATGCCTGTCTGTTGGCGGTGACCGCCGCGCTGTTTGTTTGTCCCGCCGTGGCGGGCGTTGTGTTGAAGTGGCGGTCTCTGTTGGCGGTTTCCGCCAGGGTCGGAATTAAATTTTTTTTACCGCCAGCATGTTAGCGGTTTTGCCGCCGCTTTAACGCCGACCGCCAGGGTCGGAATGACCCCCTAAATCTCTTGTTCTGTGCAATATTTAAAAGGGACATTTTAAAGCCTAAGTCAGTCGGACACCACATCACTTGTTGTAGTGTATTAGTTATGGCCTTCCGAGTGTGTGTGTTCAGAAAGTCACCCACCTCAGACCTACATCTTAGGCATGATAGGTCTGGGCTATGGTGCATCTGTCATAGTCTTTGTGGGGTCAAGTAAATTCAATGTATATATTTGAACTGTATTAGGCGGTATCTGGTGTATACTGTGGCGTCCCTTGGTTCCATCAATGCAAAGAGCCAGGGTTCATATTCCAATGGACACACATCTGCCTCCTAGGCCATTCTTAATTTGTTAAATGTGCCATAGGTGTTCATTATTAGTGATGTATAAAGGAGGAATATTTCCCCTTCTGTGACATTTGAGACGTTGCCACTTTAGTTTGAAGTGGGCTAAATTCCAGGATTTCTGTAATGCTAGTAAGGTGTGGCATAATTGCATACCTCAGCTGCAGGTAGTAGAAGAACTGGAACTTTTCAAGACTGAATTCTTCATGTAATTAATTGGCAGATCTCATCATATTTGATCGAGTTATGTCGTCCATGGTGTCAGTACCAACCTCTAAAGGCTGCCAGAACAGTCACGTACGGGGATCTGATGCCAAGGCCCCGCGCGGTCCTTCTGACAATTTTCCTGTGCCATTGTGTTAGTTATACCGAGGATTTCCAGGTGGCGGGAGTTGCTTTGACAGCTGGTGAATCTCACAAGCTGGTTTACCCCTATGTATATTTAGGCCCAGAATTAACACACTTTCAGGCAGTGTAGTGCAGCAAGCCACCTTGCTGTGCTGTGTGAAAAGGAAAGGGCAGCAATGCGCCATATTCAAAACTCTCAAGCATATTCCTGTGCTTTCCTTGTGCTGGTGCACTTTTGACTGCCTAGCATCAATGCAGGCTTCCTTGGGTCATGGTGCAAGGGTGCCTGCATGGTGCAGGGGAGCATGCGTTGCACGCAGGATTGTTTTTGTGCAGGAAGGGACACCGTCCTGCACAAAAACAATCCTCAGAGGCATTTCCATTTTTCTATGAGTGCTGCAGATTGCACCACACGTAGAAAGAGGAAAACATTAGGAGCAATAAAGATGTTTCTCCTCTTTACACATACCTTGGGCAGGTGTAACATTTTGATGCATTCCCAAGCCTACTACTAATGGCAAATCTAGGAATGTGCCAAAACCCATGGGTGGATGTCTAGGACCACCCACGATCTACCCATGGAAAGCCTTCCTGGATCCAGATTTATCAAGCCATGCAGGGCCACGCAAGGTGGCGTCGCATGGCTTGATGAATCCGACTTTAGTTTTGTGTTGCCTTTGTGCCCCCTTGTAAAACATTAAAGATGGTCAGGAAAATTTGGAAGGGGCAATTCTGGAGTATCTATAAGACTATGGGGAGGATTATCATTTTTTTCTCAATGCTGTGCAACTGATAATTGAGAATGAGGGGATGGGCCAGTGCTGGGCATTTCTGTGTGTCATGTCCTATATGAGTTGCAATTGATGAGTCTTTGGTTTCCTGTATACTTAAATATTTAAAATCGTACATTCTGATTAGTATGTCAGCTTGGCAAGTCAAGTTTGTGGCACAAGTGTGCGATCAAAATGGAAACAATCTGGTTTTAGCCAGTTCACTTGTAGCCCGGATATGTTTTCCATTTCATTTAGGGTTTGGTCTGCTCTCTGTCCTGACAGGACTGGATTGAATTGGTATAGTAAGAGGTTGTCTGAATATTTTGAAATCTTGTCCTCTATCTCTTCAGTCCACCTAGATCCTGTGATTTGTTTGTTCTCTCAGGCTCACCACTATAGGTTCAATGACTAGGAACCCTTGCCTTCAGTAGTGGTCGCTGTAAATCTAAAGTGGTGGTGTGGGGGCAAATGGGGATTAAAGAAATAGGTTTTTTTTAAAGTACCTGTCCTGCTGCTGATGCTGTCGGCCACCTTGCTCCTCTTCGCTCATGCTCCTGATGGTGTCCCGGCAGTCCCTGGTACACCAGCACAGGCTCCACACATAATTCTACACTGCTCTCATGCTATACCTAGCATGAAAGCAGCACCATGACTAGCCTGTGCAGCTTGGTCTGCCACTGAAATAATGCATAGGAGTCTGTGCTGTTT